>NC_134568.1:147940565-148110565 GCF_050947875.1 Dermacentor variabilis | reverse complement strand
AACGTCAAGTGGAAAATCAGAGAGGATGAATTAATCTTATGGGTGGCCGCAGTGGAAAAGAAATCTGCCATGAGTAACTACTTAAGAGCTAAAAACCGAAATCAGCAAACAAACAATTTATGATAACTCCAAAGGGAGCGCATTATTTTTCGAAGCGAGATCAGGATGCCTTAGAGCACGCACTTATAAATCTAGATATAACAAGGAAGAAGCATGTGATTGCTGCGGTAAAGCTAGGGAAATGATAGAGCATGTTTCATTATGATGTGAAGATATCTGCCCAGCGGTCGATTTAGGCACCACTGGCCTCCTTGAAGCGCTTGGGCTGAGCGAGTTCAGGGGGAAAGTAAACATGTGCTGCAATAGAGACTAGTAAGAGTGGAGTGGAAGATTGGTGGAAGAAAAGTAGGGAAATGACAAAAAACGGAGACGTACAAAACAAAGTTCACAATAGGGGGTCAGAAAATTTGGTTATGGGAATTCATCGTGAGGTTTTTTGTTATTTTTCTTTTTTTAACCTAGGTAGGGCATGAGGTAGTATAATAGCCAGAGCTTGGTGGCGCAACCCACCGCCCCATTCCAAAGGGGACACTCATAACATCCATCCATCCAGGTGAGCAAATATGTGTGTGATGTGAGCATGTATGCGACGATAACAAGACGACGGCACATCCACGCCGGTACGTTGATGACGACGATGACTATGGTAGGACGATAGCATGACGAGGATGACGCCTACATCACGACGTATGTGACGTGTTTCGTGCGTTCTGTTGCTGCTTACCCCTCTTCAAACCCCTTCGCTACACCGGTACATAGTACAAGAAAGAATCGCGCAGTCGCTGGATGAGACAAAGAATAATTGTCATCAAATACATGGAGTCGCAAGCATAATTGGCTGCAGCCGCTTATTTAGTACTTGCAAATCAGGAACGAGCGCTTTTATTAGGCAGCTTTAGTTAGGCGTCCGCAGCATCTCTGCGTACGCAGCAAACCCGCGGAGGCGTCAGTGCTCATGCGCAATACGCAGGAGCACTCACGCTACCTTGCGTGCGCCCGCAGCTTTTCAAAAGCCGCGTAGCGTCCACTGCGGCTCATCGGGCTTTGCGGGACGTTCTCGCGTGTCCACGAGAGCCACGAGGAGAGCGCATTTTTCGATATTGCTCTTGCCGAAGATATGGCTCCGGCTTGTGGTTTGACTTCGTGGCAGCTGATATTGGCTACATAGTTTCAGAAGGTGGCATATGGCGGCGCTGAGTAGCACACTACTGGTTCCTACGCGTGTAAGTCAGCATTCCCCTTCTCAACTTCTGCGTCCGGGCAACTATAGACCTGCCGTGCTGCGTACATGGGTGGCTGCGGACGGCCAATTAAGACTGCTTATTGTTTAAACGGCATCATGCGTGCGCAAATGCGACATAAAGCAATATGCTGTAGCTTGTTCGGTCGATACCCGGTTGATTAGCCTATCCAACTCGCACACCAGTGCAGGCTATTGGGTAATAGTTTCGAATCCGGCTGTCGGGGAAAAATGCAGGTGTTTTTCCTGGAAAAGCGCCATATGTGTCATTGAGCGAAAAAGCTGGCATCCGGCGTCTGTAACAGCCTAAATCCCCATTGGCTGAGGCTCCACGTCACGAGCGCACCTCAACGTAGTTCCCATTGGCTGTGACTTGACGGCACGAGCGCGCCTCGACGGAGGAGAGCAGGCGAAACGGCACACCAGTGCACCAGGTGTTGCGTCAGGGGAGAGGGCATCGCCGTGACGCACCGTCACCCTCGCTCTCGGTCTAGGAAGTCTGTGTTACCGGCGCCTTCCTTTCTGCACAAGCTCTCGCCTGTGTTCTAGCTGCGTCTCGGCAAGGCCAAATCAAAACACAAACACACAAACACACACACACACACACACACACACACACACACACACACACACACACACACACACACACACACACACACACACACACACACACACACACACACACACACACACACACACACACACACACACACACACACACACACACACACACACACACACATCATCATCATGCATCTGCATAACCTGCATATGATCTGCATAACCTATTAAAGCGAAGATGTCTTTGCCTCTTCTTCTGACTTTCCGGGCGCTGCTGCTGTTATGGTCTTGTTCGCATGTGCCACTGAGTTTCTTGCAACACCCCGAGATGACGCTTGCCTACCTGCATCACGGTCGGAGTCACCGCGGCAGCGTTCACAGTTTGTGCATATCACACGCCCTGTGCTTGCTTTCCTATGCGACAGAAATGCAGGCGCTGGGCTGTGAAGGTCGCGAGTTGGGCTGTGATAGGGTAAACATTCCAATCGTCCATAGCCTGAAGAGAGCGCTTGGAGCTGGCGCCTCAACAGCGTGCTGGCCCCGTATGCAGAAGGAGCATCTAAACAGGCGCCAGGAAAATGGCTCCAATACGTGCACTTAGGTGTCGTAGACACGCAGGTCCGGAAGAAGCGTCGTGCGGAACAGAAGCGCCTTCGCTATGCAGCGAAACGTGGTGCAAACCGCGAATGTATGCTTGCTCGAAGACGTGAGGCAAGCCAATGACGCGTGGCCGCCGTGAAAGGCAACGAGCGTCGGGAGCACGGCTACCAGAAGCGAGAATCGCAACAACGCGTGGCAGCCATGGTAGACCAGGAGCGTGGTGAGCACCACGACCAGAAGCGTCAAGCAGAACAATAATTATTGTCAATGAAAGCAAACAGTATCGAAAGCTTCAATTATATCGATTCCAACAGTGCGTGGGATACGCATATTTTAAATGCGAAGCATTTCTTGACGAACATTTGCCACTTTGACAGTACCTACCTACCGACCGACCGACCGGCCGACCGACCGACTACCTGTTGGTGCTCTCATGGTCGTTTCGTCAACTTGGTATGTACCACAATTCGCACAAGGGCGTATGACAAACATAAATGATAGGTCACGACATGAACGCCATGACATGCGTGGCCTACATGACATATGTGCCTCATGTAGGCCATGAAACAGCCGCCTACGTCTTGGTGCTCTCATGGTCATTTCGTTGTCTTGGCTCCCCGCACACTGCTTCGCATAACATCGATTCCCACAGGGCGTGGGATCTGCCGGCCTTTTTTTACTTGCATTATACTTTCGACATTATTCTGATAATTACGTTTCTTTTTGTGTATAATGCTGTTCCCTGACGTTAGATGCCAATCAGAGCATTTTCAATTTAGGTGCATTCGTCTTATAAATATTAGACTTTTCTTGGAAACGTCATTTGCTTTACCACTACGCCTTACCAGTACATTTTGCACTAAATTGCGCAACTTTAACTGTGAACCTGGATCACAGTTATCGGCTCCTGTCCCATCCTTCCACTTATTTCATTGTGCTGCAATAATGGCGGTGAATCTTTTTTTCTTGATTCCTGTTCCATCAATCAATGAACAAGTGAAATTGAAGGGGAGGTGCTCTGGCGTGCTTCTGGCAGTCTTCATATTTCTTCCTAAATTTATTTTTGTGTTTAGTCAACTTTCTTTGCGTATTTCGTATTGCATCATTGCATTGTAAGCGCTAGGGCTACTAACTGCTAAGTCACACCTCTTTCTACTCATCTGATGGGGCGGCAACTCCTGAAGCACTCATGAAAGGCGGTTAACGAAGCGGCGATTGACCAACAGCCACTCACAAGGTGTCCGTCTGCGATGCAAGTCTGTCGCAACCGAGAACATCTGCACTCATAAGATAATGTTCATGTACCGCTTGCCTGCCATGTCAGGCATGGGAAATACGGGCGTGAGCATACATGTGCGTTTGAAAGTATGTGAGAGTGTGACTGAGAGGCTTACCTGGCACCTAACACAACTTAATACTAAAGAAACAGACACGTTTTTTGGGCACGCTACTAGACATTCCCTAATGCTAGTATGAGCACCAAGGTGCGGTCTGCATAACTATATTCACGCGAAAAGGAGGACATCCAGCAAATCCCGTGTCAGGCTTCTCCACAAATTTGTTAATCGCTCTTCAGTGAATCGCAGCCCGAACACGTCGACTCCGAGATTTCGTATTAATTAAAAGACCGACACCAATTCAGGTTATGTAAGCGTAGTGCACCGGACGGCTAAGGAAAGTCGAAAATATATGGTTCGGTAAAAAAGGCCTTATTCGCTTGCACTTTTCCACTTTCAGGCAGAAAATTGGGTAGCCTTAGAGTCTTATCGATTAACTGGCGCTCGCTGTACATGTAGGAGTAATAGGCAATTTATATGCACGTAATTATTTATGGAAAATCACCGGTAGCTCTACTCTTTTTCGGAGCTCGCAGCTATAGCAACTTGCTCCATAAAAAAAAACAGTAAAAATAATTCAGCAGACTTAATGCAATTTATCCGGCTCAGAACTCATTTATTGTGGCAGCAGCAGGCTCGCACACCGAGTACCGCAATCATGCTTGCTTGCTTGTTCTTCAAATAATGGCGCCCTCTTCTCAAAAGCAACTTCTTCTCGGTGGCGCACCAACGTCGTCTTCGTCTGCTACAGTAGCGCGTCCTGTGGCCTCGCCCCCCCCCCCCCCCCCCCTTAATACAAGAACAGATGCCACTTCTCTCAGCGTCTGCGTTGCACGCAAAGTCCCGCACAACATGGCCTAGCGCCAATGATGGCCTAGCGCCAAGCATACCTATGCGTTCCATTAAACGCACGGAATTTAAGTTCTGACAGACTCACTGTTCTCACAGACTAGTGGAAAGAGAGGGTCCCGTCTTGAGTGTTACGCTCTGTTTTTTTGTAGCGCGCAGCCTTTCGATTTTCGGTAAATCTGAGGCTCGCTACTACTTTTTCCTTAAAGTTCTTATCGCATAGTTCCAACGCTCTTTCAGATACACTTGGTTTACGTTTTGCGCAACCAAGTAAGTTCATCCGGTTTTTCCTCGCGATCATGTTCATGGGGGTGTATGCGTGAAGTGCACTTCTTGGTCCGGTTTTTTTAACACTGCGATTTTTAAATAAATATTAGAGCTGCGCATGACGTAGAAACCTTTACAGAGAGTTAATATCTATGTTATTTCCACCACTACTTCACCGCGCAGGATACCTCGGCCTGGTTCGACAGTAGCTTTGCTTTTTATCTCCCGCTGCCAAATAGATGATTCAATAACACATAAGTTTCTTGTATGCTGCGGTGAAGACTATAAAAGACCGTTCATTTCTCTGCCTGGCGATAGTGGAGGTTGTATAGAAGGGAGCCACTGGTGAGACCAATGCTTCAATTTAACGGATAGTGAGATGCAGGAGCAGCGGTGTGACCCACGCTCAGTGTAGGCAGACACACTCCCCCAGGGCGGCGTGCACCCTAAACAGGCGTGATGGGGACTGAACCCTGAAACCGCGTAAGTTTTCTGGCCCCGAAATGCACGAAAAAAAAAGAGAAACAGAGAGGAAAAAGAAGAATGCTGTTATGCTTCGTGCAAGTGAAACGTTTACTGCATACTTCCATGTTAACACCCATCACGCTGTACTTCTAGATTTTAGGTTCAGTGCAGAATAAGTGACAAAATTAAGAGTGAGCAAACGTGCACATTGCACTACTCTGCGCGGATACCCGCTATGCATCTCTTAATGACAGGTTGCAGAGTCTGCTGGCAATGTGTGCAGTATTGTGGTCGCATGAGCGGTGTGCTTTCGCCGTAACCATGCTCATCCCGTTGCTTCCCAAATCGCTGCATAATAGAGAGCTAACTCAGTTTACACATGCGCCTGATTAAAATCGTGTCGAGCTTATTCACTTGCTTCATATTAGCCGTAATTTTGGATACTAGTTCCGTCTCATATGTGTCACGACCGAGCATTCGGAACCCATTCAGAAACCGGCTTGGCTCTAAACGCCGTCTATATATAAATATCTCCCCGAAAAACTAAACACATTCGTGAAATATACATTCAGGTATTCCAAGAATATTCTAAATCGCTCTTGAGCACATCAAGCTTGGGAAATTTTTAATCAGTATGAGAATGTTCGAAGGTGCATGTGACAGAGGAGGTAAGATAATTTTCTAAGCACAAAGGTGAATGAATGCCGGCACGCAGATCTACTCGCACGAGAGCTTCAAAAACTCACGCAGGAACTAATTCCTGCGTGAAGTTGCCGAAGTATGCGTAAGCATTTTGTCGCTTGCTCATCTCCGCGCAGCCCGGTGTCTTGATCCGACCAGTGCAGACGACAGCGCTGCGGCGACACGAACTGCTGCGGACGGTGGCGCAAGGTGATTTGATGACACAAGCAAACTACTGCATGCGGAGGCGCCAGATGCGCTGATAACGTCCAGATCATTATAAGCGGTTATCGATCAAGTAACAGCAGATTTGTTGAAGGATGGTGGGCAGGTTGTTCTAGAGAAACTGGCCACCCTGTATACGCAGTGCCTCATGACTTCGAGTGTACCGGAATCTTGGAAAAACGCTAACATAATCCTAATCCATAAGAAAGGGGACGCCAAAGACATGAAAAATTATAGACCGATCAGCTTACTGTCCGTTGCCTACAAAGTATTTACTAAGGTAATTGCAAACAGAATCAGGAACACCTTAGACTTCTCTCAACCAAAGGACCAGGCAGAATTCCGTAAAGGCTACTCAACAATAGACCATATTCACACTATCAATCAGGTGATAGAGAAATGTGCGGAATATAACCAACCCTTTTATATATATTAATTTCATTGATTACGAGAAAGCGTTTGATTCAGTCGAAACCTCAGCAGTCATGGAGGCATTGCGGAATCAGGGTGTAGACGAGCCGTATGTAAAAATACTGAAAGATATCTATAGCGGCTCCACTGCCACCGTAGTCCTCCATAAGGAAAGCAACAAAATCCCAATAAAGAAAGGCGTCAGGCAGGGAGATACGATCTCTCCAATGCTATTCACTGCGTGTTTACAGGAGGTATTCAGAGACCTGGATTGGGAAGAATTGGGGATCAACGTTAATGGAGAATACCTTAGTAACTTGCTATGGCTGATGATATTGCCTTGCTTAGTAACTCAGGGGACCAACTGCAATGCATGCTCACTGACCTGGAGAGGCAAAGCCGAAGGGTGGGTCTAAAAATTAATCTACAGAAAACTAAAGTAATGTTTAACAGTCTCGGAAGAGAACAGCAGTTTACGATAGGTAGTGAGGCATTGGAAGTAGTAAGGGAATACATCCACTTAGGACAGGTAGTGACTGCGGATCCGGATCATGAGACTGAAATAACCAGAAGAATAAGAATGGGCTGGGGTGCGTTTGGCAGGCATTCTCAGATCATGAACAGCAGGTTGCCATTATGCCTCAAGAGAAAAGTTTATAACAGCTGTGTCTTACCAGTACTCACGTACGGGGCGGAAACCTGGAGGCTTACGAAAAGGGTTCTACTTAAATTGAGGACGACGCAACGAGCTATGGAAAGAAGAATGATAGGTGTAACGTTAAGGGATAAGAAAAGAGCAGATTGGGTAAGGGAACAAACGCGAGTTAATGATATCTTAGTTGAAATCAAGAAAAAGAAATGGGGAGGGGGCATGGGCAGGACACGTAATGAGGAGGGAAGATAACCGATGGTCATTAAGAGTTAGGGAATGGATTCCAAGGGAAGGGAAGCGTAGCAGAGGGCGGCAGAAAGTTAGGTGGGCGGATGAGATTAAGAAGTTTGCAGGGACAACATGGCCACAATTAGTACATGACCGGGGTAGTTGGAGAAGTATGGGAGAGGCCTTTGCCCTGCAGTGGGCGTAACCAGGCTGATGATGATGATGATGATGATTATGATGATTAGCGCCTTGCCCATCCGCGTCGATCCATTATCAACTGTGATGAACCGTACTACGGCCCCGGCTGTGTATGGCGCGGCCGTGCAAGGAAGGAAACCGGGGAGGTAGCGTGCCATCTTCCTCCATCACGTGCCAGGCTCCGGGTGGAGGCACGAAAGTGGGCGGGGCGTTCTGCTCTGGCGGCGGCTGCGTACGGCGCGGGTGCTACCTTGAAAGCGATCTGCGATGGGGGCAGAGTGCTGCGAATGCTGATAACTTCGTGAGAGCTGTGTTGTAGCCGCTTCGTTCGCGTTGAAGCGAGAGGCAGCACGAAGGTGAATTCGCTCGCTGCTGTGGGCCCTATTTTGAAAGCGATCGTATTACGTGACGGACGGACTGACGGACAGACGCATGGACGGTTTTCCTCGTTGGGCAAGCATAGAAATGCTTGCGCATTTAAAATCACGCAGAAACTCCTCTGGGAGTGATGTTAAGTGAAGTTGTCTAAGTAAGCGTAAGCATGGTAGCACTTGCTCATCTCGGCGCTGCCCGGTGTCATTAACGATGTTATGGAACTTGACCCGACCAGTATAAACCTTTACCAACCCTTATCAGTCGTTGTCAACCTTATCGGAATTGGTCCGAGCCTTATAAACCCTTATCAGTCGATGCCAAGCTTTTCGGACTTAATCCGATCCTTATTAACTCTTACCGATCTTTATCAGCCTTATCGGACTTGATCCGGCCTTTATCAAGCCATATCAACCCTTATCGGTGCTTATTACTCTATCCGAATTGCTCCCACCACTATAAGCGATTATCACTCTTTAGCCCCTTACCCATCCGCGTCGAATCATGATCAACCGTGATGACACTCCCATAACCCCTGAACACTCCTTGTCATCCATATCAACTCATTGGCTGCTTATCTGCGTGTGCTGCGCGACACGAAGCGCATGAGTCCTCAGAGATTGGTGGCATTTCTGTCAGTGAAGGAAGGCCCCAACGGAAGCGTATCCCGCGACCACTGATATGCATCCGGCATGCGGCGTATTTGGCATAAATTCTCGCAAAATCAGAATTTTCCTGATGTCTACGATGCTCCAAGCCGTCTCTACATGTAGCCCTAGAGATGGCTTTTATTTCACCATCACCAAATCTTTTAACAAAGCCTTCATAGAAATTGTTCTCCTTTGGCATTTGTTTTGTACCACCTGTACAACGCATTCATGTGGTTCAGATATGTTTACAATCTGCAAGCGTGGCTGTTTAGCCCACCTGTATGGCGGGTTAAGCAGCCACGCTTGCAGATTGTTAATAAATGGTGTGATGGGGGGGGGGTCACTATAGAAAGCCAAGTTTGAAGGTTTTTTTTGCGTGTACGGGCCAAGTAAAGCACATGACAGGGAGGACTACTTTCTCTCATTGACGCAGCACTTACGCACTGACCGTGTATTGGTTATCTTAAGTGACTAAGTATGTGTGTAGTGCACAGGATCGGTCGTCTATAAGACAGCGCCACGACGCCAGTGCTGACGTTTTGAATGCCACGACGTGTGACTACCAGCTTGTTGGTATAGGGGAACACGGAAAGGTCCCCTATCGCTACACATACTTTCAAGGTACATCTCATGGACGGCTCGATCGTATTTATGTATCATTACCTATCCGCTCTAGACTATACGGCTACAATGGGCACCCTGTGTTCTTCAGTGATCATTGTTTGGTGTCGGTTTGTTTTTGCAACCGGCAATTTCAATGTTCGCGGATGAGCTGGGATTTATGGAAAATAAATAATATGTTACTCTTTTCTAAAGCGCATCCCGGAAATTTTAATTGAAGTATCAAGTCGCCGTTCTTTATCTATCTTTGCGCAGTGGGAGATAGTCAAGCAAAAAGTTAAAATGATAGCCATTGCAAAAGCTTCCATATTGTCTTTTGAGAAAAAAAATAAGGAACATATAAAGTGTTGTGCAAGTTACTAGACTAGCTACGCAAACTTGTATGCCTGAATCCTGGCAAGTATATTGGAGTCATTTACAACATTAAGGTACAAATGCAGACAATGGACACTGGGAGATGCGGAGGTGCACTAGTCCGAGCGCGTACTCGTCGGCATTTGGAGCAACAGCGTTGTAGTCGTTCGCTTGGTGATGAGCGCCGGCATGCTCTGTCGAAGCAAGTGCTGGAGACAGAGTATGCCGGAGCGATTGTTAATGACCAGGCTAGAATAATGAAAGCGTTCATGGACTATTATGAAAATATTTTTCAGTCTCATCAAGTTATTAATAGTGAAGCTGTAACGGAAAACTTTGTTTCGTTGCTGCCACAGCTCAGTCAAGAAGAGTGTGACGATGTTGATAGGAACATGGTATATCAAAGAAGTTGAAGCAACCACTGCTTCGCTTGCTAAAGGCGAAACTCCTGGGCCTCAAGGCTTGAGTGTGGAATTTTATCAGTGCTTTTGCCCTATATTATATCCCTTTCTGCTTAAAGTGTATGAACAAACTTACCGGATTGGATACCTACCCGCCACGCTCTATCAAGGGCACACAGTACTCATCCCACAAAGCAGTGATGCAACTAAACTGCAGAAAGTCGGGGGATATTGCCCCATATCACTTTGCAATGTGGATTGTAAAACATTTGCGAAGGTATTAGCTAGTCGCCTTCAAGTCGTAATTCAATCAGTGGTGGGAGACCATCAAACATGCGGCATTTGAGGAAGATCCATACAGCCAAATACCCACGTTGCGCGGTCTGTGCTAGAGTGTGTAGCAAAAAGTGCAGGCCAGGTCGCAGTAGTCCAGGCTGATTTGGCAAAAATACTTGATAAAGCTAATCACTACTTCTTGTTTCGTGTATGAGAGCACATTAACATTGGGTTTCTTTCTTTTAAAGGCATCACGATCTGTGATGCCAGTGGCCCAACAAGGCTAATAGTTAATGGTTGTTTATCCAAATCTATCTACGTGAGGCCGTCGGTAAGGCAAGATTGTCCCTTGTAACCTCTGTTATTCACTTTGTACTTAGAACTGCTTTGCGCACGAATTCTGAAGGATCGTGCTTTTCACGGGTTCAAATTGTTCTTCAGTGAGATCCGCGTATATACTTGCCTATGAAGATGACAGCGTTCTTTTGTGCTGACAAGAAAAGTGCAGAGAATGCCCTTGCCATAATGCAACAGTTTTGCTCAGCTTCTAATGCAGCAGTAAACTTTGAGAAGAGTTCAGGGTTTCGGTTCGGTCTATGGTGTACGATGCCAACCCACTTCGCAGGTATTCGGTGGAGGCAAGACTTTAAGTACTTAGTTGTACCTCTCTCTCAATATTGCAATAGTAATTCACACTGGTCAGCCGAAGTTACAGAAGTACCACGTAAGGTTAACAACTGGCAGGGATGGCAGTTGTCCATATTAACCCGAGTTGAACTTTGCAATGTGTTCCTAGCAATTCGACTAATATATGTCCTGCAGGTATTACACTGCTCTCGTCTTAGGTTGCAAGCTTTCCATCGCGTGTCTGCTACCTATGTATGGAGCTCACGTGTTGATTGCATGCGACGTGATAACCTTTCTTTTTTCCTCTGGAGAGTAGGGGTCTTGGACTAGCTCACTTTATTGTTAGGCAGCTTGTCTCCCGGTTATTCTTCTTTAGTGGTATAAACAGTCAATTTCTAAGAGAGATGTTATAACTTCGGTTAATCACTTATCAGTTAATCAGTTAATCATGTCGTCATCTGTCAGAGATGCACCACAAGCTCCTTGGGGCTTCGTGAAAAAGGTTGTCGAAGGATTTCATTTACTTAAGGCTCGCTTTAGTATGGATTCTATTTTCACTGCCTCCCGCAAAGAAATTTCTGCTGCACTCATAGACACATTGTTTCCTGTTCCCCATTATCGTGCGCCTTATTTGGAGTGTCATTACCTAGATGTACTTAAGCGTGTCCGTCGAATGATCATTCCTCCAGGGATCAAACCTTTTTTCTTTAAGTTACATTCGGCAGCCCTTCCTGACAGAACTTGGTTAGAAAACAAGGGCTGTTTCATGCCCTGGTCGACAAACTGCCGCTTGTGTCCACATGCTGAAACGATTGATCACTGTTTTGTAGATGATATGGATGCCTTGTTCTTCTGGTGCATTCTCGAAAGAAGACTTAAAAAGGATTTAGACGTCACACCATACACAATTCGTTTCCTACTTTTTAAAGATCCCTGTGACTCACCATATGACATGTTCATGGTACTTGGCCTACATAGTCTTTGGCGCAGTAGAATGTGTGACAGGCACGCTGAACCAACGCGAAGCACTTGGTTGTTTTTTCAGGAATCTGTTGCCTACGTTCGTAGTGTGCATGCTGCACAAGAAACAGCGTCGGACGGGATGCCTTTATTGCACGCTTTCACGTGTTTGCCTGACTTTTAAATATGTTTTCAGTCGCCTTAAATTTCTGTAGCGCTTTGTTTTTCTTATTTTGTTGAAGAGAAGTGGCTTTTTAGCGCTGTGGGTAAAGGCCTCGGCTTCTGACCGTGGGATCATAGGTTCGAAACTTGCCACCGCCAATGTTCTTCCTTCCGCCCCCCCCCCCCCCCGAATTTTGTTTTATACAGTTATTGCTTTCTAGCGATTCGTCTAACGTGACGGATGGACCAGTTTCCTCACTGGGTAGGCATATAAGTGCTTACGCGTTTAAAATTATAGATCTATATTTCTCGCTGACTTGGTAAAAGCTCCAGCAAATTCAACATATATATTCTAGAGAAATAAAGAAAAAGTTGTTGCCGCCACCATTCCTTGCACAGTTACTTGTCTGCTTCTTTAGTGGCACGAGCTTCCGGTGACACTTGTTTCTCGCGCAGCACTTCTGGTTAACCTCCTGAGACGACCGAGGACGAAACTCAAGATAAATCATAAAAATAGAAAAACAGTAGTACACTACAAAATTCATGCCTTTCTTTATACATAGGATATCAGAGCATACGTTTAGTTATAAGTTCAGTTATTGAAGTGTCTGAAATAATTATAATGAACTAGAAATCACTGATTATCGCACACTAAAGCACAGTGTTGTAAACATTAGGGACCCGCCATGTGAGCACGACTTTGGTGAAATTCCTGGAGACCCGGGAGGAGAAGGCGGAAGTAATGACGTCCCTAATGACATCAAGAAGAAAAATGTGGCATGATATTTAACCGACCAATTAATGGAAAACAGTTGCCTCCCAGTTGTGTTCGCCTTAACCATATGTCAGTGACATAAGAGAGTTAGATACATGCACAAGCGTTCTATCTTAGATACAACAACCAAGACCTCAGTGACGTAAGAGCACCACGACAGCTTTTTCTATCTAAGGGGTGATGACACTACACTCCCTTCCCCACCTCCCCAAGTGTTCTTAGTCGCGGTCGGTTGGTCATCTTCGCCGGATGCTGCGTCGACGCTCCGGTTGGGAAAATGGCGATGCGCCAATGCTGAAATCCCCGCCTGCAGATTATGGTTCCGGAGGGGTGGCATGTTCTTTTTGAAAGCTTCTGCCTGCTCACCGACTTGATCGATGTCAGGCATCTTTCGCACACCGTCGTCATTTGCAGGTTGTGCACCTAGAGACCTGCTATACACAACGTCTTGGCTACATGCTGCCGATTCGGTCGATTGAGACGGCGCACGAACCGACTGCGGGAACCACTCCTGGAATGATTGCGGCCGCAGATTATCAACACGAAGGTACCACTCTTCGTTCCTTAGCCCGGCCACGTAAGTGCATGAACTCACACGTTTGTTTACCTTGCCTCTGAACCACTCCCTTTTCGCGGGGCGTAGTCCCTGCACAAGGACGTCTTGTCCTTCCTCGAAGTCCTTCCAACCACCTCGTCGCTGACATGCCGACTGCTTTGTTCGTTCAAGTTTTTCTTTCATCCTTTGCTCGATATCCGGATGGAGAAGATTCAACCTTGTCCTAGGTTTCCACGATAAGAAAAACTGGTCCGGTGGCTCTTCAGTGACACCCGTTGGCGTGTTCCTATAGCTCAATAGCAACTGGTCGATCCAGTGCTGGAGAAACTTCATCTGCCCACTTCTTTGTTCGTGCATGACCTGCTTAAAATATTTTTTAAGTCTTTGGAGAACTCTCTACGCTGCCATTCGATGCCAGGTGATAGGGAGGTGATTTAATCTGCCCAATGCCCTTCCGTCTCATGAATGTCTCGAAAAATGCGTATGCAAACTGCGGGCCATTGTCTGTTACCACTCCTTCCGGTAATCCGTATGCGGCAAGCACTGTGCGCACTCTCTCTATTGTCTTTTCGCTACTAGTTGACTTCATGATAAACAGCTCAACCGAATTTGAATAGGAGTCAACTAGCACTAGAAACCAATGCTGATCACGATGTGCAAAAGCTACACGCTCCCATCGGCGCTTGGACAGTCCTCATGACATTACAGTAACTTTGGGTGCAACATTTTGCGTCAACTGGCATGTGACACATTCTTTCACTGTTTGTTAAACGTCCTGCGTAAAGCGAGGCCACCACACGTGGCTTCTAGACAGCATATTCATACGTGCTATTTCAGGATGGCTTTCGTGCAACAGCGATAAGACTGTTCCACGAAGAGACATTGTCACAATCACCAGATTTCCCCACGTCACACATTCTCTGTCAGCAGAAAGCTCACTGCGTCGCACAAAATAGGATGGCCAATGTGTCATCAGACACTTTTGAAGGCCAACCGATCTGCGTGTAAAAAACCTTTGATAACAGCTTGTATTTTCTTGTTTCTCCCTTAATGTTTTCCGATGAGAGTGGGAGTTCGTCCAGCCCAGAAAAAACTGTGTACTCCGACACGTCGTCTGTGTTCTTTATATGACCGTCTTATATAGCTATACAGAGCAACTAATCAGTGACATCAGAGAACCACACATATGCAGGCGCGTTCTATCTTAGATGCAACAATTCACGACTTCAGTGACGTAAGAGCGCCACGACACCACTTTCTATCTAAGGGGTGATGACACAACAGAGACTGCGTATATTTTGCGCATTTCAAGGGCGTATTAAAATGAGCCCGTTAGTACGATGCCAGCAAAAAAAGAAAACGAAATGAGTGTGTGACGCGGGGGGGGGGGGGGGAAGAAGGGCGTACCGAAACACGCTACATTACCTTGCACAACACATCCTTCACACGCTGCTTTACAGGTGAAAAGCGAGGATGCGATTAGACTGACTGCTATAAGACAAGCATAACCCCACATTTTCCTAATGATAATCGCATTAATTGACTTCGAGATACGAGCACACTCGAGGGAGAGTTTTTAACGGTAATGAGAAATATGTGCACTCAGGTTGTTGACGCCAGCCTGCTACTACTTCAGTAGCACGCTTGAACCAAGCGTGAAACTTGGAGCAACCACCATTTCAGCTTTCGATTCCCTTGCTGCTTTTTTACTTCGAATGCGAAGCGCAGGCCTCTCCGTGGGGCGCTTTAAAAGTCTCTCGGATGCAAAGTGAGGGGGCTTTCGACCGAAGTTCAATTTCTCGAGAAGCGCTCGGCGGCTTGAAGAGCGAGAGAGAGGGCGCGGTGTGAGATTTACAAAACAAGGCACGAAAGGAGTGGAAGAGGCGCAGCGCAACGATGCCCGGCACCTGTGTGCGTGGGCGTCGACGCGTTGCACGTGGCGACGCGCCCGGAGTCCCCCTCGGCCAGTGTTTCCGTTATTCGAGAGCGGGCGAAATTGGCCGTGTGGCGCGCCGCGCGCACGCACCTTAATGCGCGCCTGCGTGGTCAGCGCCGGTGGGCGCCGATGGCGACAGCTGCGCCGCGTCGCGCTCCATTAGGCAGCAAATGTAACGTCTCCCGAGGGCACGTCGAGCCCGTCCGTGTTTACATAATTAGGGGATCCAAACACCCGCTGCCGCCCCCCCCCCCCGCCCTCTGTTACCTTCGCCCGGGTGTGCTCCTTTACTATATTTTTTTTTTTCTGAATGCCCGTACCACGCTTTGCATGCAAAGTTTGTGTGGCTCTGTGCGCGCTGTGTAGTTGTGTATACACGCCCGTTTCGTGGCAGAGAAAGAAAACTAAACGAAACTAAACAAATATAAAAAAAGCGGAGAAAAAGAACTTGAACTTTTTTTTTACACCTGTAAGAAGATGCTGCTCAACTTAAGCTGCAGCCACACGTAACCTCTTGTTGTACTTTCATCTTTATTTATTCGCTCATCTCTGGTGTCCACGACTTGTTTGCTAGAGTCTTGTGTATATGAGGCGCGCTTTAAAACTGCGTTATAAAAGAAGGTAAGCCGCCTCGTTTGAACGCTTGGCGCTTGAAGTAACGTAGAAGCACCTTGAATGTGCGTACCGTGCTATATATATATATATATATATATATATATATATATATATATATATATATATATATATATATATATATATATATATATATATGTATATATATATAGCTTGAAATCTGCCCTGACAATCAAACGCAAGGTGCGTGCGTGTATAGATAAGATTTTCAAGTGTCAAGAATCCGGTGTCACTGCAAGCACAGGGTTTCTGCGGCCCATTTAATCACACCACTGTCTTCGTTTTCTTTGTTTTCTTTCTTGTTGTCTTTCGTATCTCTCGCCTAGCACTACGAGCTAAACAACAACTGACAGCTTCCTACAGCCATTATATCTTGTTCACCTGGTGATTAGATTAGCTGAGTATTCGGTGCGCTATGCACCGGCAGCGACGAATTGTGACTGTGTTTGAGTCCTTCGCGAACTGCGCCAACTAAATCATCAGGCGCTAGCGTCTAGCCGTTAACTATGGTGGCGTGTTAGGGAACGACCTGTTATTAACGCGTTCTATTAATAGTTCAGCAATTTAGGCATGGACACTTAAGATAAGCTACGAGCCTTGTAAATTTATGGTGCCTTATACGCCCTTGACAATAACAAAAGTTGCTATAGAAATCATTATAAGGGTTCCGTTCAAGGCTCTGCTGACTGACTGCATAAATACACTCCACAGTAAAATCAAACTACTCACAGTTGTAAAAGCTCAATCACATCAGATATGAACAGTTTTAAGTTAGTCCTTAGCCCTGTTCCCTCTAAGAAGTCCTATAATATCAGGGGCCATATTTTTAGGGGATCCTTATCTTCTATTCTTTTCGAATGATCCATGTAGCATTTTTCCTAGCCAATGACGAAAGATTAAAGAAAATTATCGTGAAAAAATTTGTCCAGAAATGCTGCCGCCAACAGCCCTTTTCTTGTGATTCGCTTGTATAATATGGTGCAATTATGTTATTTAAAGGTAAGGCAGGAACCAGTGTACAACACTGACTTTAGTTGCTAATGTTTCATCCGTCTGTAGCTTATTGACAAAACAATTTGTATGCAGGAACGCTTGGCAAGGGATGACGCCAGCCAATCGTGATATTAAACACTTTATTGGTGAACACCGCTAGCCAGTGACCGATAGTTCGGGCGAACAATAAGCGTCGAGGATTGGGCCCCTGTATTGTAAATGCCAGTCGCCACTGTAACCGCTATAACTGTCTCGTGTGAGAACTAACAGTTGTCAGACTTGCCGGGTGTAGCGGGAGAACGCTTGTCTCAGCTTGCAGGACTGACAACGCCGTGAGTGACATGCGTATCGAACTGCTTTCGAGAAACCGTGCACTAGTGGGAAATACGTGCATGATTACTAGCCTGGCTAATTTACTGCTTGTATAAATAATCCACACTGCAGGATTTGTTCTTGTTTTTATGAAGTGCACTGCTTCCAATATCGCACACAGAATCGACGTCTTCGAAGATGATGTTAGGACATCTTGTTCATGCACATAAGCGGGTATCATTTAAGCATATAATAAGGAAAGCTGATTCCATATTCCCATCAGCACAAGAAACATCAGTGTTGGCCTGCGTTCGCTGTTTGTGTCTCGTATCTACATGTTGGCGAACTATGATTGTACGGCAACAGTGGAAGTTGTGTCGATTTTGTCCGTTAACCTGTCAGTTACCATGTAAGGGAGACGATGCATAGGCACTGTGGACTTGAAACTTTCCATTCTTTCTTGCAGAGAACCAGCCAGTTAGATGCATTAACTCTTCCGAACGAAGATGCGTATCATGCTGGGTTTAATCTCCTGGAAAACATGCCGGTATGTCTCGCTGGTGGGGAGCATTGTCAATGGCTCCTCAATTTAATTAGGCAGGCTGAGATAACGAGGATGACGATGACGTTGAGGATATGATCGCAGTCAAGGCAATAATGGAAACTGACTCCCATTTTCTTTATCCGAATCTACGTAGAATGATTGCTTAGAGAGACCCTAAACAAGGGCCTGAAACTATCAGTGAACAAGCACAGTGCGGAGCACGCACCGGTGGTAATGATATGCACCGAATATTGAAACACCGCGTGTTTCAGAAGTGTGGATACGTGTAGAGGGGGGCGGGGGGAGGGGTGCGGAGGAGGCACTGAATAATAAAGGAATAGCCCACGTGCTCTCTGCGGCGCCCCCAACATTTCTTTTCAGCGTGATAATCTTGACGGTCTGTGTTTCAGGTGACGCGAAATCCTAGCTTTTCACGTGCTGATTGGTCCGTCATCTCACTGTAGCGATAGAGTAAACGTCAACTGAGTGATATCATTCGTAAAGTTATAGTGAAGCTGTTAATGCAACAAGATGCATGCCAGAACTTCCGCTCCGAACGCCGTTGAAATGTCGACGAAAATTCAATGTAAGATCCATTGGAGATAGCGCACTGAAATTAAGAGGGGTTGTTAGGCATGTCAAGAATGATGGGCTAAGTTTTAAGTGGGTATTTTTGTCTTGAACTGTGCCTCACTGCAATTTGCGTTGCAAGGGTGAAAGATTGTGCAACCCTGCCAGGTTGCTTTCTTTACGTTATGGCATCTGTGCAGCGCGAATATAACTGGGGTTGTTCTATTCGAATTACTTTCTTTTTCGCGCTTCATTGATTCCGAGGGGCGCTGCACTTACGTTATCACCGGACTGTTTCTCATGAGAGGTGGGTCATAAGAAAGGAACAAAATTGAGCGATAAGAAACGAGACATTACACCGGCCCTTCGACCGTATCCCCCCACCCCCCTTTTAACAATCCATTTCATTTTCCATTCTTTTGATCATTCGTCATTGGTTCAGACGTGACTCAGACGCCACATGGCCGCCGTTATCAATGAGGCGCTCACTCGTGGCGACGTCCGGTAAAAAAAAAACAAAAAAAGAAAGAAAAGAATAAACATAGAAAATGAAATAGATCGACTGAAAATAAGCACACTGGAAAACACACACAACAGCCGAGAGTGACACAGGACAGGCACTTTCTCGGCTGTTGTGTGTGCCCTTTCCCGTGCGCTTATTTTCCGTCGATCTGCAATGCACCATCTAGCCCATATGCAGGTGTTGTTAAAATGAAATAGAGCATTAAAAAATACCGTCCGGGGTTTCTTTCTCGGTAAAACTAGCAATGATTGACGGAGGCTCGCGTCGTTTACTTTCGCCTTTGTTTGCTTTGATCACAAAGGCGTTTTGACATTATTTGCGACTCCGCTTTTTATCACCCGTAGGCTGCATGAATCTCGCGGTCATTTTTTCTGCGTGGGAACTGTTTTAAACGAGAACAGACAAGGTTGATCGCGGGAGCTCGTTGCGATCGTATGTGACGCGGGAGTTTGGCACCCGACAAAAGGAGGCGGAAGTATCCACCGCACGCTAACCAGGCGCTTATGTGAGTGAACATTTATTCTATCTGGTTCATTTACCGCCGGTTTGTTCGTAAGGACGCGCGATACGTGGAGAATACGGCGCCCCCGTGTAGGGCAGCCAACCGGACATTCACCTGCTTATAACTTCCCTGCTTTCCCTTGTTTTCCTTCTCTCCCTCACGACGGCCAACATCCTGCTGCGCTTAGTGGCTTAATTATGGCGAAACTCAGTAATTACTTCATCTCTTCTAAAAATGTGTTGCGGGATAACGTTTCTTAAATAAAGTACCGTTTAACCATCGATGTGAACAAAAGTTTCGAGCTGTGTATGATTCTAGGGCTCATTAAGACTGAACCATGAACAGGATCTATGAACCTTCTCTCCTGAAGACCTTGCCGCAGGGCACAAATTAAAACAGTATAAATAAAATACAAAAATTAAGAGGGGGACGCCGCTGACGGTGCTTGCTAGCCGTAGAGGAGCACCAGATGCCTCAACAACCAGCAGTGCCGCACGCTGGCCAACTGCTAACCAAACCATGTACCTTTCTCTATGTTCAGCTTCAGTTGAAAATGCGAAGCAGCGAGAACAAGCCCTGACATGAGAAAGCGCAGAACTGATGAGGTGAGGCGTACCGCAATGCCGAGTGGAGAAACACGAGACGCACCTTGCGCTACGTCAGGGGTCCACTTCTTAAAGCCGCCCCGCATATTCAGCTGCAAGTCCGGTGGCTTCGGCTCATCACATATTCATCACTCCGAGCATCGAAGCATGTCCCCTGGTGATGGCTTCGCTAGGGAGCCTGAAAGCATCCTTTGCCAGCTTTTTCTTACATTTGTTTTTTCACCGATGCCACATTTTTTTTGTATTGCTTGTAGTCTGTCAGGTTGAGTGCAACATCTGTACGTGTTTGTGCGTCACTTGTAATAAATGGCAGATGTATCAGCCAACTTGGGAAGCCGCTTCCCTCCTCGTCAGTTAGGAAGGTTGAATGCTTCTCGTTAATACTTTTTCTACGGCTAAGTTTTTCTACCGAAACCTTAGGCTGTGATCTACAATGTAGGTCATGGTTACACATCAAAACGCGGACACCATTCATAACCTTCATTTGTTTTGGAAACAAGTGGGCGAAGTTTTCAGTATACACGATGACTACGCTTTTCTACTGATTCCACACTCCGAGCACTCATATCCGATGGATGGAACGTCTGCACTGGGCTTCTGCACTAACAAATCGCAATAAACTACAAAACAAGATTTGCACTTGTGACTGTTTCGCAGCTCAGAAATAAGCGCCGAACAGAGAATAAAATATGAACATGACCCTGTGGAAATTTCATTTTGTTGCGAAATTATATCCGTGTTCTAGCGTCTCATGCCTCATTTTTTCTCGCTTGACTTCCAAAGATTTTCTCTCGCAGTGAAGCAACTTAGTGCCGACTAACGTAATAAAAATTAATGCACTTGTGATTATGCCGCGTGCATAGCCGCAGTGGCGACGTCAAGTCACTTTTCATCAAGAAGCTTTCGAACCACCTTATGGAGCGAGCGATGAAAAAGGAACTGCGAACTGATAGTCTTTTCAGCTTCAATTCTCACAGGTATACGTCAAACTGTCTAGAAATCTATTTTGAAACCTACATCGTAGCCTTCTCTCATATATATAGGTGCGAAATCCTATTCGAAAGCTACGCGCTACGATACTCCCTGTAAGCAGCATTCTTGTGCGTGTGCTGTGAGAGGCAATGTGGACTGACACATGTTCTTGATTCTATACGGGAATCGAACATACTTTATTAACGTGAAGTGGGGTATAATTGTAATCATTGCAAGCGCTGTGAATTGGCGCATTGATGGCTCTAGTAAGCTGGGGCGAGCTTGTGGAGGTAAAGATCTTGGGAAAAAAAACTAAAAAGAAAAACGCACATCGAGGCAACGCTGGAAGAACTGCATATGTGCGCGTATCCTTCTTCCTCCCCTTATATTCATTCACACACACACACTCACACGTACAGACACACACACACACACGCCCACGCAAGGGCGTCTGCGTCACCAGACGCTGGCTGTGTTGCGACACCGCGTACCTGAGCACATGAGGGCTGGACTCTCCCGCGTGTAGCTGTGCTTAGCTTAGCCGTGTCTGGGGAAAAGGGGAACCTGGGCAGTGTTGCCAGGTCGGAGGAGGCGGCGTAGCCCAAAGCTAGAGAAATTGTAGCCCAAATATAGCCAAACACAAAAAATAGCGAAAAATATTGTAGCTTGATATAGCCATATTTATTTGCAGTTTTATTTAAATATGCATTTTCGCATTCGACAACGGCAATCCTTTTTGCACAACCCGTCGTAACAAAATGTCCGTGATGCCGTGACGGTCCGCCCTTGAAATCAACAACAGCTGCATTGCATTGCATTACATCCTAGCCGCTGTAGCTACTTGATGCTTGCACTAAGAACACTTTATGGTTGGCCCCGTAAAATCTTAAGCTCAAGTGAATCACTGCAGAGGGCGAAGGGCGGCCATAGTGAGCGCACATTTACCCGCTAGAGGCCCCGTAGCAAGCACAAATTTAACCATAAATAAACTTTCTCTCAAGCCTATAACAATGTTTTTATTATATCACGGATAGTACTCAATTATTATTTTCAGTTATATACAATAATATTGCCACGCTGCACGACATGGCCGAAGGCAGAGAAAGTAGAGGTGTGCGCGAGGAGCTGGCCGCTGCCTGTTGGCCTTCCATGACCGTCCTATCCCTTGCTCTGCGCTAACTATCTATCATCTTGTAAATAAACCCATCCCATCCATAGCAATTTTGGTGGAGGTGCTGGGTAGATCACACTGTACGACCGAGCTCTACTACCCCTTCGACGCAGCAAACGGTTGGTCGGGCTACCACCGGGAGACGCTGACATGAGTGATTTGGACGGAGGCGATGTTCGCGAGGAAACCGCGGAAGAAAGCATTCGCCCAAGGCAAGCTGGCTACTGGACACCTCATCGAGAAGCACGTACAGGCAAAGCGAATGAGGACGTCGAAGACTGGTTCAGACACTACCAGAGGGTGAGCCGCCACCATGAATGCAGCGCGTCTGCGCAGCTTTCTAACGTTGTCTTTTTCCTTGCTGGAACTGCCCTGATATGGTTTGACGATAACGAGGGCTAGTTCACAACCTGGGATAGCTTCTTCGAAGAAATAACGAAATGCTTCGGTGATTCGCTTTCGAAAAAGAATAGGGCTGAGCAGACAGTTTCAAGACGAGCGCAGTTACCGGGAGAGACGTGCACTACCTACATTGAGGAAGTCCTGAAGCTTTGCGGAACTGTGAACGCAAGTATGTCGGACTGTCGGTCTGACGGCTCTCCAAGGTTGGACACCTACGCAAGGCAATTGCCGAAGTTTTATAAATTTTTTGATCTCTCAGCAAGGCGCCACTATCCCTTCCGACTTGAGGCGTCAGTGTCGTACGTTCGAGGTCATTAAAGCACGCCGCATTCTTCCCAAGTTTGGTCGGCTCGACAACGTGACCAACGTAGCAAGTGTGGACGTTATCTGCCTCTAAAGAGCAGTAGCTTAACTGGTAGAGCATCGCACGCGTAATGCGAAGGTTGTGGGAGCGTTCCCCACCTGCGGCAAGTTTTTTTTAATCCACTTTAATTCCCGTTAATTTATCGCTTCTTTATTTCATTTATTAAGCACAAGTGATTTCCTCTATGTTGTCGTTGGCGTCAGTGTTTGTTGGCTTATGACTGGACGACGTTGTCATTTACGGCAAGGCATTTCACGAGCACAACCAACGACTGGAAGTTGTCCTTAACTGCATACGGGAAGCTGGACTGATATTAAACTTGTAAAAGTGCCACTTTGGCGAGCGTCAAACACTTGTTTTGTGTTTCTTCGTCGACAAAGAAGGCATCGGCCCAGACCCGCAGAAGCTTGCAGCCGTTCGTGACTTCCACCGGCCGAAGACCGCGAACGACCTCCACAGTTTCCTGGGATTATGCTCGAAGTTTCGCCGTTTTATTAAGGATTTTGCATGCCTAGCTCATCCGCTCACGGCACTCCTTCACAATGACGCAGCTTTTAGATGGACTACTGAGTGGGAGTCTGCATTCCGTGAACTAAAATTTTCTGCTCACCTCAGCTTCAATTTTGCGCCACTTTGATCCTGAGGCCCCAACTGAGCTTTACACCGATGCTAATGGTCTGGGCGTCGGAGCAGTACTCGTCCAGATACATGGCGGACGCCAACAAGTCATAGCCTACGCAAGCCGTACTCTTACCAAGGCTGAGCGGAGTTATACCGTAACCGAATTGGAATGCCTCGCGGTAGTCTTCGCCATCCACTTGTATGGCCGTTACTTCACGATAGTGCCAGACCACCATTCTATTTGTTGGTTGGTTGGACTACACGATCCATCTAGCCGATTACCTCTGCGGTCATTACGGCTTCAAGAATACGACTTTTCCATCACATACAAGAGTGGTCGCTGTTACACCGATGTTGACTGTTTATCTCGCCTTCCGTCAGCAAACATGCGAGATACGGGCGATGATTTAGATGAATACCTCCTTACGATCTCTGAACAGTTTTCTGATGCGACCGCCTTCAAGTGTGAGCAAAAGCGTGACCCTTCCATTAGACATATTCTTGACGCCGCTCGGTCACCAGCATGGGGCTCACCTTTCTTTATTGTTGAAGGTTTATTTTATAAGACGAATTATTCTGCTGACGGCGCTCCACTTTTCTTTGTGGTTCCACAAACATTGAGACCTATGATCCTTCAGGCCGTGCACGATGACATCACGTCAGGCCACCTTGGCCTTGCTCGGACGCTCCACCGACTGGGCCAACGTTTCTATTGGCCCAAGCTCTGGAAGACGGCGAAGCAGTGCATTTCCATGGCTATGCAATTTGCCAACGACATAAGAAGTTAACGACGCCTTCTGCGGGTACCCTTAAACCAGTTAAGCCGCCAACCTTGCCATTTGAAAAAAGTTGGCGTCAACTTGCTGGGTCCCTTCCTCAAGTCTACTACCGGACGTCGCTGCATTAATGTTTGTGTGGACTATTTGACCCGGCATACTGAGACGGCGGCACTTGCTTCGGCTGCAAGAGCTGACGTTTGATCTTTCCTGCTATGCGAACTCTGCTTTTTAGCTGTCGCGAACAGAAAATATGGTTCAGCATCATGCGTCTAGGGTGCCAAGGGTGGTTCCTTACACTCCCGCCGCTTATTTTCGTACCACGGTCGCAGCTACAGTTTCCTTTTTCTGCGCTTACATTGTATTCGTTGATCGTACATCCCGGCAGTGTTAAATCTTGTCAGAAAGCGGTCATCTGGCTCCAATTTTTCGCAGCATCCATACGTGTAGGATCATTTCTAACGTTCGTGTTGCCAGTCTATTTCTGGGATCGGTCTTAGCCACGGAGACGAAGCAGCGTTCGACCAGGCTGCAGCAGCGTTTCACACAGGCAAGCGCAAAGGAGTGCAAGCAATTTGGAGATCGCTTAAGCTTCGCCTATAAGAGTGCAACGCGATAGTATTCAAAGATCCCTGACTGCTCGTCACTCTTCCCGGCAACCGCAGCTTTCTTGTGGATGCGCGGAGGCGTTCGCGATGGTGTTGTTGCAAGGAACCGAGCTGCCCACGCCGCTCGAGAAAGGGGTTTGTGTTTGAGTTTTCGGTAACAGAATTAGAGCCTCTTAGCTGAGCGCCTTTACGGTACGCTCCGCTCCGAGTTGCCCCTCTAAGCCACAGCGCAGTGGCGGGAGATTTTCAAGTTTGAGTGATACGTTTAGCGTAGTGAAGCGGACCTTTCGTAGTTGCAGCGCCCTCTGGCCAAATTCAGGGTAATGAAAGCAATTAAAAACACCCATTGATCACTTTTCTAAAGTAATACATACATACATACATACATATATATATATATATATATATATATATATATATATATATATATATATATATATATATATATATATAACTTGTTTGTCCATGAAGCATCCAGACCTGCGCTTGCAATGCGTTACTGGTCCGTTTTATATCCAGTGGAAAATAAAGCGCCGTCATGGAGAACGCCACGTTATAGCCAGCGAGCTTGCTTTGTGCATCCAATCTAATCCTTTATAACGCCAACGCTAGCCAACGTGCAGCACGCTCCGCTCAGGCAGCTCGTAAGCGGGCCGTGTTTGTCGCTCCGCTAGCCCGCTTGCGGCCAAGTGGAGGGCGCATGCGCATTCGCGCTTTCGCTCCGCTCAGCTACTGAGCGGAACGTAAAAACGCCAAATAAAAAGACTCTATTATCCTTTCTGGTGTATTCAAATTAAACTCCGACGCTATCATGTCTGTAGGTTGTGTTTAGGTCGTACTTTACGATTTTCCTGATGTATTTTACTCTGAGCTTGCTGAATTAGTTCAGTAATGTCTCTGTACCAGGCGCGGAAGGCCTGTGTGGTTGTGGTTCGGAATGATTTTTCGCCGAGCGGCGTCCTATGCCAACATTGTATTTTTTGCGACACGGGACCCCGACACGGAAAATCGATTTCGAGGGCTTTATATATAGAAGGTCAGCAGCAGCGTTATTTTTGTTTTCTTAATGGTACGCCGAAATTCCAGCATCATTTTCCACCATCATCATCGACTGTCTCCTCCGCGCGGGCATGCGAGGAGACAGTAGTAGGTGAGGGAGTAGGGTGAGGGAGTAGGTGAGGGAGGGTGAGGGCCAGGGGAGCGGAGTTACGAGTAGGGGTGGGAAAGAAGCGGATTTGCCTTCCCGCCCGCCTGATGGATGGTGCTAATTACTTACACTCTAAAACATGTCACAACAACAATCGCCATCTGATTTTCGCCTTTCCTTTCTCGAAAACGCTGTGCTCGCTACTTTCCTGTCGAGAATGCTCTAGCATGCCGTTCGTGACTTGGAAGTACCGGGCTCGCAGCAGTAAAGAAAGGAAATGCAGGCTAGAGCGATGACGGTTATTGTTGTAGCCCAAAGGGTGCAACTGTTTTAAGAGTGTAGGGTGCCTCGATACCAGTACAGTGTTCTAGAAGGGTGTAATGTCACGCTTCTCCGTGGGAAGCGGCGCTGACATCGAGGCACCCCACTGCCACCGAAGGGGCGCAGTTGCCGAGGCCGGCTTTAAGTGCATGAGATCAAAACCACCGCCTCAGTTAATGGTGCAGAGAGGGGAGGGCAGATGGGCATTGCGCGCACGCACACGCGCACAGCTGCGCTGCCGGCTTAGCCAGCTAAAACATAGCTTTCGAGATTTTTTTCTTCTACGTGAGAGCCACCTCTCGAGGGTGAATTACGGTGCCACTTATAGCCCGAACAAAGCCAAGTCGCAGATTTTCAGTAGCCCAAATACAGCCACATAGCCAACTCACCCAAGTCGAAGCCAAAAATATTTTTCTGTAGCCCAATCTGGCTATATATAGCCAAACCTGGCAATACTGATCCTGGGTGCTGAGCCGATGCCAGATGTTCGGACCTTTAAGGCCTGTTACATATGGGACCTTTTGCTGAGCCTCCTTCGAGTTCACCAGACCACATCGAATAGCGTCACACCTAATTAAGGAGCGCAGAAGCACATCTATCACGTTCCCGAGGCGCGGCACCTCCTAAACAAGTTGGCGTCCCCCACCTCGTGCGCCACATGTGGAGCTATTGTCCCACTGCTTGACTCTTCCCGAAAGTGTAGCGGGAGCCTGGCACGGTTCCAGGTAACGTGGGTCTTGAGCCAAGCTGCTTTGCGGCTCTGAAAGGTCGCTCGAGTACAAACCACCTGCCCCTCTGAGCACTTGCAAGCCGCGTGGCAACGACGACTGTAATGCACCGTGAAGCCCTGGGAGCAACCCCCCGTCCGCCTTTGTGACGGCAGTTGCAGACCAGGAAGGCAATACCGCAGACAAGTAATCTCTCGGACAATTGGAGCCCGAGGAGCGACCCTCTGAGCCGAATGTGACGTGCACTCGCACGGGCGCCTACCATTGGCCGAAAATGATGACACCTGAGCAGGCTCGCCGATTGGCCGAAAATGACGCCACCTGAGCGGGCTCGCCGATTGGCCGAACGTGACGTGACTTCGAGACACCGAAGGGGTTAAAAGCCAGAGACCAGGAGCAGCAAGAGAGCATTCCTTCATTCATCTCTTTCGAGCTTCTTGCCACGGGCCGCAGCGTCCGAGTTGCAGCCGGCCCGTAATGACTTTATGACTGTTAATTTCTTTGTACTCTCACTGTAAATAATGTAAATAAACCTCCAGTTTTCATCTCAAAGTCCTCCTCAACTTCGGCCAATTCCTGTACCCAACGGCAAGGTCCAAAATCTGGGGGACAGCAATTGGGATGGTCCTCCAGATCCAACAGGCCCCAGTGGAGGCAACACACCTCTTTGGCCCCTGCTTCACATAGACGGCACTCCCAGACTGACCCACCTGAAGGAAATCGGCAGTTGCCTTTTTTTTTGCGCTCCTCTGTAATCTTCATCTTTCTCTATATCTTTCAATCCTTCCTGTCTTTTCTTTATCCATTCTTTCTTCCGACCTTCCCGACGGTGAGGGTTAACATTGTGTGACGTAACCAATCGAGGTAAATTCATATTAGGTTATAGCTGTAACGTACAGCTGGCGTTTGCGGGGCATGTTTTGCACGTTTTGTGACGTTCCCTTGTTGGGCTCCATGGCGGATGGCTGGCTGGCGTTACTGCCGAAAAGCACACTCACATATGGCTGACAACTTTCCATTACTCCCTGATCGCCTCCAGAAAAGGGTGTGCACCGAACAAGTCTTCAAATTTTTTGGTAACCATGCATAGATTTTCCACCGCCATCATGTAATCCATAGTGAAAAACAGGAGAAAAACAATCAGAGTCTTCTCACCATTCCTTGTGGCGAAATGCCTCACAGATGCCATTGGTCCTGGTTATAAAGCTACGAAACTGGCCAGCGGTGACCTCCTCTTGGGACTCCGGGATAAGAAACAACACGAAAAGCTGCCAAATCTGGTCTCCTTTGGAGATATTCCATTCATTATTACCCCACACTGCACACTGAACACTACCCATGGCGTCATTTCGCACGATGACTTGCTGGAACTCACCGAGACGGAACTTCTAGAGGAATGGAGTGACTAGAACGTAATCGATGTACAGAGAGTTAAGTTCAGGCGGGATCGCAAAGAAATCCCAACCAAGCACCTTATTCGCACGTTTGGTTCAAGTGTATGTTTTGAAAGTATTGAAGCAGGCTATATGAAGATCAATGTCAGGCCATATGTGTACAACCCCCTGAGATGCTTCAAATGTCAAAGATTTGGCCACAGTTGCCAGAACTGCCGAGGTCGAGTGACCTGTGCTAAATGCAGCGCACATGAACATGCATCTGAAACTTGCAAGAATGATCTACACTGCATAAAATGACGGAGAGCACGCCGCGGACTCGCAGTCGTGCCTTATCTGGAAAAAAGAAAAAAGAAATCGTAACAGTCAAAATATGAGAACATATCATTCAAGGAAGCCCGTAGGCGGGTATCATACCTGCCCAAGAACAGCTATGCCGAAGTGACGCGTCAGGAGGCAATGACACAACGGTTTCCGGCGATTCTCCGGCCCACACGTAGTGAGCCGCCAGCGACGTTGTCGCCCCCCCCTCCCCCTATGGCTGCAGCTTGTGCTGCTCCGCCGCACTAGTCAGCCGTCTACGTCCGGTATGGTGGCCTCAAAGGTCTCTTTCGACGTGTGGAGGCCTGCAAGTGAAACGCAGCGCTCGAAACAGTGGGTGTAGAGCGCCTCGGAAGGGGTGATGGACACAACACCCAATCAGGCGACGCCCTTAGCGTCGATATACCGTGGTGAACCTCTCGACCACTTCAAATAAGGAAAACCTCGCATTACTGCGCAAAGAAGGGGCTCTGTAAGCTAACTCCTTTTTCTTAAACACACAGCACCACTACATTAAACATGGATACACAAATATTGCACGGGAATGTCAGAGATCTCCACAACCTCGATGACACCAAATAACTTCTATATAAGTGTATTGCAAAGGTGATGTGTGTTCAAGAGACACATTTAAAGCCCAAGCAACCATATTTCCTCCGACAATATGCTATTTTTCGTAAGGACCGCGATGACACTGTCGTGTGATCCTGCGGTGTGGCTATCACAGTCGACAGACGTGTTGCCTGCCGGGAATTAAAGCAATGTACCCCCCTAGAGGCAGTTGCTGTACGAGGGGTATTGTTTGGCAAGCTAGTCACTATCAGCTCTGTTCACAACCCTCCTAATTATCAACTTAATAAAATCGAATTTCAGAACTACCTAGATAAACTTCCGGAACCACACATAGTTGTCGGAGACCTAAACGCACATGAAACTTTGTGGGGAGACTCTCGCAGTGATGCGAGAGGCCGGAGAATAGAAAACATCCTCTTCTGTGCAAGTGCCTGCTTGCTACAAGAAAGAAGCAACATTCTACAGCCCTACACACAAAACATTTTCTTCCATAGATCTATAAGCATAGTGTCCAGTACAGTTGTGCCATATTTGGAGTGGGAAGTGATAAATAACCTTTATGGAAGTGATCACTTCTCCATCTTTATAAACCTTACAAAATAAGATGAGTGCTCTACACACGCTCTTCGAGGGAAAGTCGATTCAGTTGACTAGACAACGTTTCGCCAACTGACACATCTGCCCTGGAATGACATCCGGGCACTTAGTCTAGCTGATGCAGTAGCATACATAACAGCATTTATTATTGTTGCTGCATCAGTATGTACTCCCAAAACAAATGGGTCGCCTTCGAAACGACGTATTCCATGGTGGAATGAGGAGTGTAGGGAAACCCGGAAAAAGCAAAACAAGACATGGAATCTCCTCCGCAACTCCCCAACCACAGACAAGCTTATTAACTGCAAGGCGATTAAGCCACAAAGTAGAAGAACACGCCGCCGCGCTAAACGGGAAAGTTGGGGAAAATACGAAAGTAGCATCATTTCTTATACAAACGAACGAAAAACCTGGAACATGGTGAACAAACTAAAACGCCGTGAAACTGACCCTCTACCTCTAGTAAGTACACAAGGAGACACTCTTGAGAGCCAGGCAGATTGTCTAGGAGAACATTTCGCGCCCATCTCCAATGCATCTCATTACACAGATACATTCCTAAAATACCTGCGACAAGCGGAGCAGCTGCCTCTTGGTCGGAAAGGCACATCCAATGAATTAGACGCTCGACCATTTAGAATGGCGGAGTTCCAGGCCTCACTGAATTGTTGCAATAAGTCCGCTCCAGGAAGTGACAGCATAATGTATGAGATGATCAGATACTTACCCCTCGAAACCCAAAAAACACTACTGTTACTCTTTAACTGCATATTCTCTTCCGGCTACATTCCATCCGCCTAGAAAGACGCAATCGTAATTTCTATTCTCAAAGAGGGCAAGGATATTTCCTCACCCAGTAGTAATATGTCTATAGGTCTGACAAGTTGTCTATGCAAGCTCTTTGAGAAAATGATTAACTGGCGCCTCATCCATTTTCTTGAAAGTAACAAAATACTCGATTCCTTACAGTGTGGTTTTAGGGAAGGTAGATCCACAACAGCTCACCTTGTCCGCATCGATATAAATATCCGTTATGCGTTTGTGCACAAACAGTTTTTCTTGTCAGTATTTTCAGATAAGAAGACGTACGACAGAACTTGGCGCTTTGGAATGCTCCGTGATCTGTCTGCAATGGGAGTCCGAGGCAACTTACCGAATGTGACTGAGAGTTACCTCTCTCATAGCATGTTCCGTGTTACAGTTGGTAACGTTCTGTCTCGCCCTTTTACGGAAGAGGCTGGTGTTCCACAAGGTGGTGTGCTGAGCTGCACTCTTATTATTGTCAAAATAAACTCGATCCACATTGTCATACCACATACTATGTTTTAGTCTGTATATGTGGACAACATCCATATAGCTTACAAATCATGCGTTCTAAGTATCTGGGAGCGACAAGTACAGCTTGGCTTAAATAAGATGTCTAAGTAGGAAGACGCGAACGGTCTTAAACTAAACCCTCAGAGAAGTACGTGCCTCCTGTTCTCTAAGAAGAGAGGTATACTGCCTGACCTCGTAATAGATCTCAATGGAGAACAGCTATCTGTGAGCCGTGAACACAAAGCTTTAGGGATTCTCGTAGACAGCAAATTAAGTTTTGTCCCACACCTGAAGTATCTTAAGGCAAAGTGCCTCAAGACTATGAATCTGCTGAAACTCCTGTCCCGCACATCTCGGGGAAGCGAGATGCCTTATAAAGTTGTACAAAAGTGTAATATTAACACGCCTTGACTACGGAGCAATAGTCTGTAATTCTTCTGGACCTAGTGCTCTGAAAATACTAGATTCTTGCTAGAAATGCTAGAAAATGATAGAAAATGATGGAAAATGATAGAAAATTCTAGAGCCTTGCTACAGGCGCCTTTAGGACTAGTCCTGCGCAAAGCCTGTATGTTGAATCTAACGAATGGTCTTTATACTTCCAAAGGACATATCTAAGCTTTTCCTACGCTTTGAAGGCAAAATAAGCTGTAGACCATCCATGTCATTTAATTATTCACGACTTGTCCCCGTCCAGGCTGTTCCATAACCGTCCATCCACTAGGCCTCCTCTGTCCCTCTGGTTTGAAGCACTGTCAGAAGAAACAGGCGTCCCTCTTTTAGAGAATATCCTAATTGCTCTTGCTCGGCTTCCACAGCCTTGGGAGTGACAGACTATCCAGTGTGCCATCTCTTTCTTAAAGATATCTAAAGGTGCACAGGAGGCTCATATACGCTTGCATTTTCTTGAAATTAAGGAGAAGTATTCCTGTGCTGAATATTATACAGATGTTTCGAAGTCTTCTCTCGGTGTTGTTTACACAGCTCTAGGACCATCGTTTTTAATACCCGGCACACCGAATCCGTATACAAGCATTTTTACGTGGCTGAAGCATACGTGATCCTCTGTGCAGTTAAACACATTAAACAAACAAATCTCACTAGGTCTATTGTGTTTACGGACTCATGAAGTGTTGTCCGAGCCCTAATTAGTTTACGAAAACGTGAGAACAATGCCTTTAACGAACTATATGCACTGCTATGCTCTGCTTATATGGATCAACAAGCCATCATCCTTTGTTGGGTGCCTGGCCACAGTGGCATAAAAGGCAATGAAACTGCTGATGAGAACGCTGCCTCAGTAGCTTTTATAGACATCTACACAAACATACCCATTCCAGCCACAGATCTTAAACCATACTTATGTCCAGTGGCGTAGCTAGGTCGTCTGGCACCCGGGGCCCATAGTTCTGTCACTCCCCCCCCCTCCCCCGGTTTAGTCAGGAAGCGAGGATATCAAAAATTTCCGGGGAGTGAGGGAGGGGGCGATGTTTTAGTACCAGCACAGCCACCTTGGACGCCCCCCCCCCCCCCCCCCTCAGTCATCGTTTTCGTTCCCACCGATCGCTAAGGTAGCAGGTACACAGGCTGTTTAATTTTCTGGACCAAATAACACAGGACGCTGCACTGATAACAGGTGATAAGCGCATTTGCACACCTGCTTTAAGTCTTGGCAGCCAATACAGATAAAGTTTTAATTAGCGATTTTAGACATATTTTGCCCAACAACAACTTCACAAAAATCGTCGTAGGTACTACAGCGTGCAGTATTTGGGCTGTGGCCAGCCTTGAACCCAAGCAAAACTTAAATAGCGTGTCAGTGACGCTGATCTCCCCACCCTACCAGAAAACTCCACCTGCTTCTTTGCTGCGTGGGCGCCAATGCTGTGACAATTACGAGTTCTCTTCATTGTGATCCATAAAGCCTTTCTTTATTTGCTGCCATTGGCAAACCTGATAATCCGAGCTGTGGTATCGCCACAAGGTTGGAAACGGAATGAAGCACGCTCCACGTCGATTCCTGGCGTCGCCATGCAAAAAACGAGAAGGCCGCGATGAAGCCCGTTCCAGCGAAAGCTTGCGCTGCTGTTGGTCTGCACTCGCAATGGAGAGGATGGAGATATCGATGTCACTGGTGCACTACTTCATATTTCTTTCGGTACTGCCATACTGGGCCAGCTGCAGTTCCAAAGTACTGTTCTTTTGTTTTTCATGTTACATTTGAAAGCGAGTAAGGGTTTGGAAGTAGGATTGACAAACATGAACAAAAATTGAAAAAGTTCCTTCTGATCTTATAAAAAATACTGAAATTTTCTAAGCCTTCATACGTCGCTTCAGAAGCGTGCTTGCGACCAAGGCTTGCAATGCATGCTCTCATTACTGCGGTGATTTGACCATCTTTCCCATATCGCCTACTTGTAAAAACTTTCAAATCGCAACATTTTAAGAGCAGTCAGTAGAAGAAATGTCAGAAGAAGTGCAATCAGCGTTAAAGCAGTGAAAAAGCGAGCGGTCTTCGTTACCACGTTTAGTCTAAAAGAGACATGTTTTCACCTCTAAAGTATTATACTTGTGGTATTATGAAATGTGTCTTTTTGTTTTCAGATAGCGCTAAGTGACTTTATGAAACCATGCAATGTCTGGGGGGAAACAAGGCTCCTCATCTGCGCCTGTGAGCAGGAAAACACTGAGATCAGTGATGACACATCTACAGAAAAGGCACTAGTGATGTGCCTATGCCTTTATTGTATGTAATGTGTAACATATCCGTCGGCATATGGCCAATTTTTGTCCAACCAACTTAAAGCCAGGAACAAGCAAAGAAATATCATGGGCGCAAACAAGATCACAGGATTTGTTTACTGCGTTGCGCATTTAAATCAACCTCATATAAAGACTTTCAGTTTCTTAGCGATCTGAAAACGCTTTAGCTCTAAATTTAGTTTTTAGGCATCAATATTTTATTGTATCATATTTTCTGAGAATGAATATTATGAATAAAAGAATTACTCCAGAATGAAATATGTGTGTCATACTTTTCAAGCTGCCTAGAATATTCGTCTTTCTTAGAGAAAGAGACAAGCAAAAATAATTTTGATCGGGTATTTTGGGCCAACAATCGGAGAAAGAGTGCAATAGCATGATGATTTTAATGAGGCAAATTCTGCCCTGACGTCCCTATCCTGCACACGGCTTGCTATATTCGAACGCGAGGCGCCATAGAGCACGGTTGAGAGGGCATTAGTCCGTTTGTGCAAAGAGATACTGAGGGGATTGTTTACGCTTTACAATCCTTGGCGTCGCTGAAATGTGCCAGGGCTTTGCAAAGCCCCTTCTTAGTGGATTAGTTTCAGTGTTACCGGCGGGAGTACTTTGCACACTCTCTCTGCAGCATACTCAGCTTCTAATTCGCCGGCATGCTGCCACTGTCATAGCGTCTTGGTTCGTCACAGTCTGCGCCGTCGAAACAGAAGTTAAAGAAGGGGACTGCGAAGAGCTTGGTGAGCAAAGCTCACTTCTGAGAAGCGACCCAAGCGCCCAAGCCGACAAGGGCCTGTGCTTCGTTGTTTCCAACGCATGCAAAGCAGGGGCGACGGGTGATGGGAGATACTCCTGACACCATCCCCCTTGCCCTTTCTGGAACCCTCTCTAAGCGTGGAGATTCGTAACGCCATAATAAGCGTGGGAACAGGGGTCCTTATCACGTCTGCTAAGCGTGAGGAGGGGTTGCTGATCACTCCTAGTAGGCGTGATCGGTAAGCGTGGTGAAATATCACGCTTAGAGTAAGCGTGTAAAAAAACTGCAAACGCACGCTTTGATATGGGGGATTTTTTTTAGAGTGTACTTATTTGGAAGCCGGAGCGCAAAAAAGAGATAGGGAATTTATTTGAATCCTAAAGTACTTTACGTGTTTTTTTCAACTGCATTAAATTGCTTACAACCTTGTGAGCAAATTTATATGCCTAATTGGCCGCCGCCACGAAAACTTCTACACAATAGACCCAATAATTCTCAAGATGCTGCGCAAAGGTGCTATTGTGACAAATAAACGTAGCTCTTGAGGTTCCTTCATTTCATCTAAAAAATGTGAAATGTTGCCACAATGTAATGAAAAAATTTTTGTACATAATAGCAATAGCAGAACCTAATTACGGTATTTTTCATGGAGTTGACTTTTTAGCGCGGTAGCGTTAACGGCCCTTGTCGCAGAAAACCAGGCGCTGGCGTCGGCGTCCGCGGCCGAAAAAATCACACCGAACCACGCATCCCCAACCAGCAGGCCTTCCGCGTGGCGCACAGAGGTGTTACTTAATTCAATTTCTCAAAGTAAAATGCATCAGAAAATTCGCAAAGTACGACTTGCGCACAACTTACAGACATAATAGAGTCGGATTGTAATTTGAATATAGGGGAAAACGTAATTTAGTTACTCGGAAGCTCAAACACAAGCCCCTTTTCCAACTGCCGTTTGAGGTTTGTCTTCGTAGTAGCGGCGCGGCCCGCTCTTTTCCTTGTAAGACCATTCAAAAGAAGAAAAAAAAGGACCAGGAATCTCGCCCCCGTGCATAGTGTTCGCCGCCAGCGTTTAAAAGAAAAACGTTACGGTTACATAAGCTGCAATTGCCGGAAAGTGTTACAAGCAGTCAGGGCTCTTTGAATGTTCTGAAAGAGAAAGCTCTGAAAGAGAAAGCTCAAGCGTCCTCTCAAATTTTTAATTGGCACGAGCATCGGATGACACTCTTGTTTCTTGAGAGAGAGAGAAAAAAGCTTTATTTTCATGTTGGGTGGTATGGTGGAAAGGCCCTCAGTCCAGAGCCTTGCTTGCGGCATTCTTCAGTGCAGCACTAATAAACGCCGCAAGGTACCGTTGGTCGTCGGCGCTGGCTGCTTCTGTCAGTCGCCCGGCATGGGGTTTAGGGGAAAGATTTGTGGGGGCAGGAAGGGGAAGTGGGAGTGGTCCACAGGACCAGAGGATATGGGATGTGTTCAGGTGTTCGCCACAATATCGGCAGTATGGGGGATCTTCAGGCAAGAGGCCGCGGAGGAGGTGCATTCGCGCTGGTGTATGGAGTGTTTCAGTCTGGGCCTGACGAGTCAGTACACCCTGTTCACAGGCGAGCACTTTGCTGAGCTTGGGGAACTTGCGTCTTGCCTCTTTATATGGCCACAGAAGCAAGGGAGCCCACCTTTTCGTCTGGGCTGGTCGCGGAATGCAGGGTGCCTGGTTCAAAGTTTCGCAGGCGAGCTGATTAGCTCTTTCATTTCCCGGCAGCCCATCATGACCAGGTATCCAGATGATTTGCAGAGGACCCTGAATGTGCTCTTGAATAAATGTCGAAATGTGGGCAGGGAGATCGTTGTGCAACAATTTCCTGCAAGCCGCCATGGAGTCGGTAAATATGATTCTTGGGTAGGCTGAGTTACTAAGGGGCATGTGTTTGATCGCGGTTGCGATGGCTGTCAGTTCCGCTAAGGTCGGATCTGTCTCTGGGAGTAACTCAGTATGTACAGTTTGGAGGTCGTTACTCACGACTGCTATAGCGGAGCCCCGTGCACCAACGCTAGCATCAGCGTAGAAGTATATGCCGTCAGGGTGTCTTGCCATGTACCTCTTGAAAGAGACAACTCGCTGTCGTCGCCTCTCCTTGCCTCGTTCTGGATTCATGAGGCGTGGCAGTGGAGCTATGGTTAGAAGTTCGCGTTGTTTCGGGGGTAGTGGGCGCGTGTTCAGAAGGAAGGCAGCTTGTGTATGATGACCGATGCTATGGAGGATGGGCGTGCCTTGACACGTGCGCTGCAAACGCAGTTCTTGGCGACGACGATGAATGCTGACTAGTTCCGCCACCGTGTTAAGGCAACCGATGTCAAGGAGGAGCTTAGTGCTGGCACTAAACGGGATGCCGATGGCCAGCTTTGTCGCCTTCCGGATGAGCGCATCAAGGCGATTGATATCTTGCTGACGGAGATTGGTATAAGGCAGGTGATAGCGCAGGCGCGACATAATTAGCGCGTTTCTTAGTTGAAGCATATCCGCCTCTTTCACTCCATTTGCTCGGTTGGAGACCCTACGCATCATGTGCAGCACCTGTTCTCCTTGCCTGAGCAGGTGATGCACCGTCGCAGCGGGACCTCCATCTTTCTGGATATGGAGACCGAAGATCTTAATACATTTTGGTTGAGAAATCGGCACGCCTTCGTTTACAATTTGTATGGTGGGCGGTCTTCTTCTTTTGTGAGGGACCAGTAGCAACTCAGATTTTTCCGGCGTACATCTAAGGCCAATAGTTTGAGCAGCCTCATTCACCCTGTTCATAGCCTGTTGGAAAGTTTCTTCGATATGCCCTGGCGAACCCGATGGTGATATCATCTGCGTAGACCGCATATTTGATGTCGGGGATGTCCCGTAGCGCTCTATGGACTACGCCCATGGCAAGATTAAAGAGTATGGGCGAGATCACGGAATCCTGCGGGATACCTCTCTGCGGATGGGGATACTGTTGTGAGGTGATGTCGCCTACTCGTATCGTGTACGTGCGACTCCGTAAGAAGTCCCTTATATAGTTATAAAGCTCTTGCAGCATAGCATCGTGGTCAACATACCCGCCGTGGTTGCTCAGTGGCTATGGTGTTCGGCTGCTGAGCACGAGGTCGCGGGATCGAATCCCGGCCACGGCGGCCGCGTTTCGATGGGGGCGAAATGCGAAAACACCCGTGTGCTTAGATTTAGGTGCACGTTAAAGAACCCTAGGTGGTCAAAATTTCCGGAGTCCTCCACTACGGCGTGCCTCATAATCAGAAAGTGGTTTTGGCACATAAAACCCCATAATTCAATTCGTGGTCAACATAAAAGCTTTCTTGAGGTCTATGGCAAGAATAGCTTTAAGTTGAGCGCTGCTTGTTTCCTTCGTGATTTCTTCGTGTAGCTGCAGCAGAACGTCTTGAGTAGATAAGTGATGTCTGTATCCAATCAAATTATGGGTATAGGTGTTGTAATTGCTCAAAATCACTAAGAAGTCTGTTAAGCACGATGCGCTCCATTAGCTTACCAACGCATGATGTTAATGATATTGGACGCAGATTCGCTATGGCTTGGGGCTTGCCAGGCTTCGGAATGAAAATTATGCTGGCTGTCTTCCTCTTCTGGCAAGCTGCCCGTGTCCCACACATTGTTAATTTGCTGAAGTAAGAATGCATGATCGGCTTCTGTAAGGTTGCGGAGCTGTGTTGTCGTAATTTGGTCTGGTCCCGGCGCTTTATTCGGCTTTGCTTCTGCTAAGGCACGCTGTAGTTCCGCTAATATGATTGGGCCGGTGAGACCCTCATTTTCTGGCTCTGCGCTTTTGTAGTCGGCATACTGTGGTTGCGCTGGATCCGCAATGTGTGTTGTTATAAGCTCGTTGAATAGGTCGTCGGTATGCTCAAATGTTTCGAGTAGCTTTCGCAGCTTATGGGACGTTTCCGTCTTTGTCTGGGCTGGGTAAATGAGTGATCCGATGAGATTCCACGTGGAGCTCATATTCAATGTGTCATTGAGCTTGTTGCACGTGTCGTAACACTGCTCACGAGTGAGATGTTCAGTGTAGTGGACGATCTGCTCGTTGAGCGCGTTGATGCGTGAGCGTAGTTTTCGATTGAGCTTATTTCTTTTCCATCTCTTAATGAGGGTATGTCGTGCCTCCCAGAGATGAAGAAGATGCTTGTCAGTGTTTGGTTGCTCCCACTTCTCTATTATTTCCTTCGTGTGTGACTGGATTCGTTGCCTGACCATCTCTACCCAATCTTTCAAGTGCATGTTTTGGAAGTCTCCTACATGTGTCTTGCGGAACTCATTCCAATCCGTGAGGGGATGCTTGCGCTGGCGTTTTGGGAATCCTTTGATTTGCAGAAATATCTGTATGACAGTGTGGTAACTCATTAAAGTATCGTGCATGTTAATCCATTGCGCTGACAGTCGTCCTTTAATGAAGGCGAGATCTGGCAGGGTATCCCTTTCTACGGAGTTTGTGCCGCGTCGGGGAATCGGCCTCGTTAAGGAGAGTTAGCTGGGCCTGTTGCATATGGTATAGTAGGGCGGATCCTTTGGAGGAGTTTTTTGTGTATCCCCATGAAGTGTGTGGCACGTTGAAGTCGTCTGCTATTAGATGATCAAAATACTTCGTTGGCCGCAGATTCGTAACCTCCTTGAAGAAGTATACTTTCTGTTTTGGTGGGCTATAAACATTCGTGATGCATAAGTGGGGCGGTGCCTTGCTCTTGACAATTTTAGTTGGAAAGACGCGTACAGTGAGGCTCTGTTCCGTGCTGTGGACAACATTTGCCGCTATATCTTTACGAATAAGAATGACCAGTTCCGAATTATGGCTATACGCCGTACAGCCTGCAAGATGAGGTGTTTGGTTAGTTTCCTGGTGTAGGAGAATGTCGGGTCGACGATATTGAGCGGCAGTGTACTGCGTGAGAAGGCCCCGTTTTCGAGCAATCCCTCTACAGTTCCACTGCACACCACCAGATTAGCCGCCATTGTTCTACTGATGATTTTGCGGAGCGTCCGCTGTAGGGTAAGGAGCGGGTCGCGTTACGCTGGTAGATCGACGTGCTTTGGGTCGTTCGCACTCTTCCTGGCGCGGTGATGCAGCTATCGCAGCCTGCACTTGTGTAGAGACCATCGCCTCTGCCTGGCTGCTGAGGAGCTCGTTGAACAGGGAGCGCATTTGGCTCATTATTTGTTGAGTGTATGTTTTTACCGCCTCCTCAACTTGAGCAGCAACCTGTTGAGCTATTTTGCCCTCTAGACTGGTTTGCATTTCTTTCATTTCGTCCCTTAGTTGTTTAAAATCTGCTTCAAGGTGTTGTAGGGATGTTGTGTGGTATCTTGCCTTTTTCACTGCCTGTTGCAATGACGCTGGTTCTACTTACTGTACTAAGGGTTGCACTATATCACCAAATGGTGTAGCTTCAGGTGCGTGTGCCTCTGCTTGCTTGTCCATGTCTTCGGTAGGCTTTAGTGATTGTGACGATAGTGTTGACATTTGATTAGGTATGCGGGTTTGGAATAGAGCGTTCTTATAATCCTTGGCTACTTTTTGAGCTCGTGTTTGAACTTGAGATGCATAGGTCACGGGGTCGAAAGGGGAGGTGCCGGGTGACTGACTCACGTTTCGCTGGTTGGCGGGTTGCTCGTCTTGTTGACCTCGGGAATGGTTGTGATGCGGAGACTGGCTGCCACCTCCGGGCCGGTTGTAGTCCCCGGACTGGCCGCCGCTCCCGGACTGGCCGCTCCTGCCGGACTGGCTTTGGCCCCCGAAGTGGTCCCGGCCCCTGGAATGTCCGCGTACCCTAGATCGGCGGCGGCTCCTGGATCGGCTCCTGCCTCTGGAGCGGCTGCGGCCCCTGGACTGTTGACGGCTTCTGGAGCTACTTCTGTCTCTCGATGTGTTGTCGGAGTGGCGTTTTGGGCTTGGGCTTCGACTTGCGATGGTGACTGTTTTCATTTACTTGTCCTTTCGTTGTTTCAAACGCTTCAGGTAGGCCGCTTCATCATCATCATCATCATCATCATCATCATCATCATCAGCCTGGTTACGCCCACTGCAGGGCAAAGGCCTCTCCCATACTTCTCCAACTCCGCTTCTCTGACCGCTTTATCAGCGGCTCGTCGCACTTCCCAAGTTGGGTGATCGGCCTTGTGGTCCTTGCCACAATTAGAGCAGCCTGGTTTGCAGTCATGATCCCCTACAGGATCTCCGACAGACTTGTTCTGCACCTTTGTTTTCCATTGTCGCGACAAACGTCTGATCGGTGTCCTATAGCAAAGCATGTTGAGCAAAATTGCGCCTTGGGTCGGTGTGGGACGTAGCGGTATACACCTCCGCCGAAGATGACCTGGCGAGGTACATGCGAGCCCTTGAAAGTTATGACTGTAGTGGCTGTTTTACTCATCATACGAGCCGCAATAATTTCATAATTTGGGGCTCGGAGTTCACGCCCCAATTCTTCGGTTGAGGTGTTCAGTTCCACGTTGTGAATCACACCTCTACACGAGTTGTGGGGCGAAGCGATATAGATGTGGACAGGGTAAGTTTTGCCATTAAGAGTGGTTTCGTTAACGCGCTGGAGCTTTTCTGTCGCCGAGGAGTCATCACTGGTTATTATAGGCAAGTTCTTTTCTTTTTTGATGTCTACTGTAGCGGCACGAGCCTCTGCAGGGCTGCTGAGACGCTTAGCGCGTCGTGAAGCGTTCGTGGGCTCCACTGAGGTAGGAAAAGGCCAGTTGGCGGACGCAAAATGAGTGTTGCAACGTGCTGCGTACCTTGGGAATGCTTTGATACTCGGGTGGTTCATCCGTCAGCGTCGGTGACGAATTTCGGGGCCATTGCTGCTGCAGGAGTGCGGGCCTTTGGCGTACTTGACGGTAGGCCTACTCTCCCAGCCGTTAGGGCTAGCTGAGCGCCCTGCCAGGTCCGTGACAAAAGCACATAAACTCACAGTACGTTGGTCCGATCACAGCAGAAGTTGGCCAGAATGTTCGGATGATGTTCTGGAGGAGCCGAACCGTGTCTGAGGACTGGTCCTTGTCGAATAAGTTGGCATTCGGGTCTTTCCTGTGTAGCGATGTGAAGGCACGTATGATCGGACAGGAGCGACGCTCGCGTTCCCCTTTGTTTCTTCAGCAGCACTTCCGGTTCACCTCCTGAGACCACCGGGGACGAAATTCAAGATAAATAAAAAAAATAGAAAAATAATAGTACAGCACAAAATTTATGGGTTTCATTATAGTCTTCACATCAGAGCATAAGTTTAGTTACAAGATGAGCTACTGAAGTGTCTGGAATAATTATAATTACTTAGAAACTACTGATTATTGCACAGCAAAGCACAGAATCGTAGACGTTAAGAGACCCGCCACGTGAGCACGAGTTTGGTGAAATTCCTCGAAACCCGGAAGTGGAAAGCGGAAGTAAGGACCTCACTAATGACGTCCCAAACAAGCAGGTGGTATGATATTTAAGCGGCTGATTAAGGGAAAACAGTTGCCTGGCATAGACTGAACATCTGCCGAGCAGAGCAGATGCGACGTCATTCCCTCCTCTCTCGCTTCTCTTCTGCCGGCGCACAACTGCTCGCTCGCTCGCCTGCTGGCAACAGCTGCGCGCACGCGCTCGTTACATGCTCTGACGTTAGCACCGGAACGGGCGCGTAAGATTGCTTCGTGCGCCGCTCGCTAGGGGGCTACGCCCCGCCAGGTGGCGCGCGCTGCGCTTCCTTGTCGCCCCCCCCCCCTCGCACCTCGCCCGCATGTCATGCCAGGGGAAAAACGTTCGCTCGCTTAAGCTAAAGAACACGAACGTCGAGGTGCTAGTGCCACTAAGCGGCATTCAGTGTCACGCGACGAGACGCCTAGAAATGACGTCACACGGCGCGTGCATGGTCATCCCGGGCCAGAGCGTTATTGCCGAGCTAGTTGGTTCTTTATAGCAGCAAACGGCGCCAGAGAACACGAGGAACAAGAAAAGAAGACGTGGACGACAGGAAAGTGCACTAACAACTGAAGGCTTATTTTTTGAACACGCAGAACAAATACTGGTTGAACAAGGATGGACCAAAGATAGGCACAATTACAAGGAGAAGGAAAGAAAAAGAAATGTCCAGAGCAGCTGTTTAAAACCACCACTACAACTGCTGAGGGGGGTATGAGTATATGCAATGCTTTATTGCTTTAGAGAAATGGTAGTAATAAATCAGTTGATAGGCTGGCTATGTTATATACGAAAGGCTAGGGACGTCACTCCCCACGCCGCAAGCTGCCGTCGCCGCGGCAGCTTGCGCAGCAGTAATATTTTGCTGGGAAACGTATGCGGGGAGCGCGACGTGCTTCGCATTGTATGTATACGCGCAGGAGCGCCTTATCTTCAATTGTGTGGTTGGGATGCTTGTTTTGAGCTGTTTTAGGATATGAGCCATTGCATTTAGAGGTACGAGCCGTTGATGACTGCCGGCTTTGATCGCCAGGCTAAACCCACCTGCTGCTACACTCCCACCACCAACATTGATGAAGGTAATTACGCACGAAGAAATCCTGCGGTCTCAGCCATCGACAGCTTCGCCGCAAAAAAACAAGATTACTGCGCGTGCATAGCAGATCCCAATAGATAGCAGACATGCTTCTCAGATAGCTAGCATAAGAGAGGGCATGCTGACGCAACATTCACCCGGCATTTTTATTTCAGAAGCCTCGGTAACTTCGCTAGTCCGCCGAATCAGTTTATTTAGATAGTACGAAAATATCTTCCAACATGGGTGCAGGACCGCAGTTGCTAGAGTGGATAACGAAATGTCCAGAGATTACTTTTGTTGTGTTATACGTCTCGCTTTTAATCGGTCGTTCAGGCATTTACCCGTTTGGCCTACAGACATCGCACCTTATGACAATGGAAAGGCGTACACCCCTTTTTCAGCACAGTGTACAAACCTATCGCGAAGTAACTTCGTGCACGTTTTTTTTTTATTAACCACCTTCCACAATTGTGCACACTTGTCTGGTGCAGTAAAGATCACCGTAACGCCGGCCCTGTCAACCACTTTCATCAGCTAGGTTATGTGAAACGGCAAGAATGTAGGAAATTACGGACATTTTTTCTACAGTCCTGTACTCCAGCACGGTTGGCGTTTTCAGGGTCTGTGTCTCTTCTCTCTCTCTCTCTCTTTTTGGCTATTTGAGCAATTACGAGTGCAGTTGCAAATAACCCGAAGAAAGTCGGGCAAAAGGCCGGCGTTTCTCGTGCGAGAGAATGGACGCTGAATCATAAAATTACGGAGTGCTTGGCTATCCGACGCGCGGTGCACGCGCTCGATAGGGCGCAGAGCTCTCTGGTCGGCTTGGAAGTTCAGGGGCAACTGATATGCTTCAGTAAGAAATGCAATATATCGCGCCTCATGAGGTAAGCCAAGCACGAGCCGGAGGGCAAGGCGATGGTCACGTTGCAGTTGAGTCATAACAATAACCGCTGCTGGTAAAAATTCATCCAGAGCCCTCCATGGAAGCGGCTGTATAAAAATGTCATGTTATAGAAAAAAAAATATGGTGATCCCTATTTCATATAGTAATCGGTAGAACACAAAATTGAGACGTGTCTTCACCGAAGCTGTTGCATGTTTATTGTACGTGAAGACCTAAGTTGCAAGTAACCATCAGCGCAGCCCCCTGTGCAGAGGTATACCTCGGCACAGGGATCCTCGACAATTGCCACACAAGCGAAAATTGTCGAACAACTCGCGACCTAGAAACATCCCCCGGAGACATTGCATTGCACGTGTCGGAACGCTGCGCAAGTCCATCATATATCACAGGCGTTCGCAAACCCTACAAGCGAAACCGAACGGGCTGTAAGTAAATTGCTTCGTGAAGTCACGGTCCACTGCAGAAAAAGGCGTACAATTTGCGGGTTGGCGAGCGTGTTGCAGGTTTGCTTGGGGCGCGCTGTCCTGCTTCCGAGTCGCTTTGGCGAAGGTGCGAGCGTTTTGGTCCGGCTCCGTACTGTCTTGGGCAGCCAGTGAAGTTGCGACACGCTCAGCTTCAGGAATGCGAGTGGCAGAGTTCGCAGCGTGCGCCGCGAACACGCGAATGCGTTCTGCTTCACGCTGGCGTGTCTCTCGCTGGACCGAAGCGGCATTCGCCGGTCGACGTCATTACCTTTCTGCGCCGCTTACATAATAGTTATTTGGTGCCATCGCAAGCGAAGTAGTAGGCGGCGTGTAAGCACTGCTGATGCATGGTGAAGCTGCACTCCGTAGGCGACGACGCGTCACAGGCTAATCGGACGCGAAAGACAAACCATGTACGGAAACTGCGTCGTGACTAGAATGTGCAAGAATACTAGTCGTGACCTAGGCATAAGGCCTACCAGGGGTAGCACACTCTCAAGTTCAACAATGGCCACAGAGGGCGAAAAAATCGACCGTACGCCACTGCTAATAAAACAAGCATAGTACGAGCACTTAAAGGATGCTCGCATTAGTTCAATATCTCCCGCTATATAGAGGTGCCGTAATAAGCGCAATTTTGTCATACAAATTTTGTCCTACAATTATCGAAGCATCTTTATTACATAAATAGAGTGTACAAAATTATCATTGCTAATTATATATTGTACTCTTTAGTAGTAAAGTTTATTGTTTTTTGTCATTAGGAACGCAAATAACGTTCAACATCATCGATCTTCCACGTGGACTCTGGCCTGGATTTAAAATTTTACCGGTATTTTCGAGTGTACGGTGGCACGAATTCATTCGTTCGTACATTTGTTGCTAAAGCTAGTTTATTGCGCTTCGATTTCTCGCGTTATTTAACTTGGGGTGAAGTGACGTGCTTGCAAGCAGATATGTAAGCCCGAAAGGTAGGTGTCAGTCGTGAGCCATACGGAAGACGTCTGCATCGAAACGGGGGCTGGATTCTGCTGCGGCTGACAACGGCAATAACGGTGAGTCGTTTAACGCCGTTGCTTGAATCGTTAGATAATGTTCGTCTCACTAACTTAAAAGCGGAGACAAGTTAACGAACTAGGTCCTGCATTACATATGGGCAGTCAGGACCCTCCAGTGCTGTTACCTAAATAAAGCTGTAGTTGCGAGGCCGTCGTTATACACACACAATCACAAAAGAAAGAGACAGCGGTATCGGAACGCGTGTCACATTTTTAATCTTATTGTAGCCTTGACCATAGGTGACTGAGCAGCCTTATCAGCATTTATATATATATATATATATATATATATATATATATATATATATATATGTATATTCTTTTGATTTGGCCGGCAACTTCTTTCGCCCACATAACCGCATAACCCTTTGGTAAAATGAAGTGAAAAGTACATAATTTAATGTATTACACAGTTGCAAGCATGGTAATTCACCCATATTCCGTACTTGTTGGTTCCAAATGTTCTTGCTGTTCAGTTTGATTTGCCGTAGGGCATTTACTTTTGCAGTAGTGAAGCGGTGCATCACGTTCGTGTATAAAAAGAATGCATCAGTTCTAATGGCTTCATGACTTTCATGCATTTGCTTATGGAACCCGCAGTGTGATCTCTTCTAGTCTATTAATGAGGGCACAAATGTTCTCATTTGTGATCTTAATAATAATTAAGCTGTTGACATGCATCGTAGTTAGGCAGACGTCAATTTTATGGCTAGTATCAATATTTATTTAACATGCTGCTTAAGCAACCTAGAACAATCTGTACATTTACATGTGTTCTGTAGTGGCAAACCATTACAATATATATGTCACGCCTTTTTCCATTTCATATCGCAAAATTGTGCATTTTCAATTTCTGATGCAGTCACTTTTTCTGTTCCAGAGATGCAGTAATGAGGACGGCACCAGTATAAAGCAACACACTCCATGCACTCAAGAGAAGCTGCTGCCTGCTACAACAAGGCCATTATCGGGACTTTGGCTGCTACTATAAAGTAAACAACACCTGGTTCACAAATAAATATAGTTTATATATGCTGTATTGGCTTGCTAGTCTTGAGATACATGTCATTTGTTTGCAGCAGATGATACGAATGTTTGTTCATATTTAAGGTTCAGCATAATTGGTTCGAACGTAAAAGAAAACACTACGTGAGTTTGGCTAATCTGTGCTGTATCTCATGTGTTAATGTTGTGACCCAACAGAGTCTGTGCCAAGCACATCTTGGTCATCACAAGAGCTCCCATCTACACCAACAGGAATGGGCTGGAGCCGAATTTGCAAGGCTTTCACACCACGAACAAAGAAGTGGATGCAGAAGAATTTGGATGAGATAGAAAGTCTACAGAGGACTGTGTCAAGACTGAAAAGGTTTCAGCCTCCATTCCACCAGCACAGAGATTGGCCGAGTCATCCATGTAACTCAAAAAAGACTTTGTAGAAATTCTTCGTGTTCAGATGTACCTGCAACTTCTGACCAAGCACGGACGACGCTGGCCTAGAGAGTTCCGTCAGTTTGCCCTTAATCAGCTTCCTAGCCATGTCAATTCTATTTGTGCCAAGTGTATTTTTTTTCTATACATGGAAGCTTTTCATTGCCCATTCTCGTTAGAGATCATTCTTCCTCAACCAAACATAAAGGTCAACCGATTCTTCGCTCATACTTAATACCAGTCCCTGTATAGTAGCATAACATCTGCAGCATCATTTTCTAGTGTATGTTGCCATGTGCTATTCCTCTCCTGAAATAGCTAATGCAGCATTGGCAGATGTCTTGCCATAACCAACGCGCCGTGTGCTATGCACCATTTTACTTTTCTTAATGTTTTTAGCCTTCAGGGCCTGCACAACAGAGTGGTTCTTTCTTGAGTGCAAGCTTTCTCATTTCCATATTCCTATTGTAAGGATTCCTATTCCTATTCCTATTCCTATTGTAAGGCAGTTTGTCGTGGGCGTATCATGGCCACGCATGCTTATATCGCCTTTCCGTTTCTCTACCACGGTTGCGCTTTAAAACCACGGCGCTGCAAGTTTGCTTTCCTTTCCTTCCCTCTTCTCCGCCCTTAAACTGGCTCTCTTAACTACTACACGCAGAGACAAAGAAACAGCACGCGCATGCGATCGCATAGATGAGATGAATACATATATATAGAAAAGCATCAGTCATAGCTCTCGAAGTATAATATAATATAATATAGAATAGCTTTCGAAGATAGCTATTCCGGCGGCTAGCTTCCCACGCTATGCGTGCCGTCCTCGCACCTGTTAAAGCTTTTCCTAGACGCTAGAACTATACTATTCCTACGCAACCTTGAGCGATCGGAAAGCGCGTTTTCCACGCCTGGCCGGCGGAGAGGGGAGGTTTCGTTCCGGCCGCGAAGCTCTCCACATCCCCGTAAGGAGCCTGGTGGTGGTCTCGTGCTGACGATGCGCTCTCGGTGAGCGCATATTTCCCCCCTCATCTTTTAAGAGATTCAATACATACAAGCATATTTCTCGCAAACCAGATTTGTTTCAAGGGAATTTTCCACGTCTCAATTATTTCTCTCGTCGTATTCGAGTGCTCATTGCCGTGTTATAGTTTGTTAACGAAGCTTCCCCTCAAGTCTAAATATTGTAAGGCAGTTTGTCGTGTGCGTATCATGGCCACGCATGCTTATATCGCCTTTCCGTTTCTCTACCACGGTTGCGCCTTAAAACCACGGCGCTGCAAGTTTGCTTTCTTTTCCTTCCCTCTTCTCCGCCCTTAAACTGGCTCTCTTAACTACTACACGCAGAGGCAAGAAACAGCGCGCGCTTTAGATCCTATAGATGAGATGAATATTTACAATTATTATTAGGGTTATAATTATATTCGAGTGCTGATTGCCGTGTTATAGTTTGTTAACGAAGCTTCCCCTTAAGTCTAAATACTTTAAGGCAGTTTTCCTAGTCTCTAAAGCCGCTCGAGTTCACGCTGCTCCTCTGGCGGCCATTTTTCCAAGAAATTATGCCTTCCAACCACTCGACTGTCGCGGACAACACCAGCCCCTTTCCACATAAGTATGAGGCTCGGAGCAGGAGCTATAGCGCTTGAAAGTAACCGCTGGCTTGACGAACCAACCGACTGAGCTACCTTTCCGGGCAACATTGAAGGATCACGAGTTCAAATCACATGTTATGTTCCTTTTTTTTCCTTTTTTTTTCTTTCTTTTAAGGTATTTTCCTTCCTTTTATCACTGTACGGAAACCCTCCTAAAAAAAATTATATATCCTCAATTAAGTGTGGCCACACATGTGCAGGTCATAATTACCAGGTTCTCTAGCCGAGTGCCATCCATGCGGTATAACCGAGCTCAGATTGGTCCACCTTGACTGATCAAATAGGGCACCACTGTAGGTTAAATGAGGCGTACAACTCCTGCGGGACCCGCCGTGGTTGCTCAGTGGTCATGGTGTTAGACTGCTGAGCACGAGGTCGCGGGATCGGACCCCGGCTACGGCGGCCGCATTTCGATGGGGGCGAAATGCGAAAACACCCGTGTACTTAGAATTAGGTGCACGTTAAAGAACCCCAGGTGGTCGAAATTTTCGGAGTCCTCCACTACGGCGTGCATAATCAAAAAGTGGTTTTTGTCACGCAAAACACCATAATTCAATTTTTAATTTAACTCCTGCGGGGACGGTAGAGTATCCGTCTCCAGTGCAAGAGGACCGTGATTCAAATCCCGGTGCCGCGCAATTCTCCTCCGGGAAATACAAAAAAAAAAGAAAACCGTGTGTTGAGAAAATTGCACAAACAGGCCTGGAGTGCGGCCTGATCCCGGTGACCAGAACCGGTAACGCACTCTCTCACCAGAGCAGGATTGGCCACCCTGGTGCAGTACTTGGCCACAACCTCCTATATGAATACAACAATCAAACCCCGGCCCTCAGTCCCCAGCAGCCGCGAAGCAACTGACCACGGCGGCGGTCAGATCTGTAACGCTGCAGAGGGTGCTAAGAATACCTGGCTCCGGACAGGCCGCCATTGGAATCTGAACCTGGCAACGTTTAACGTTAGAACGCTATCTAGTGAGGCGAGTCTAGCAGTGTTATTGGAGGAATTAGAGGGTAGTAAATGGGATATAATAGGGCTCAGTGAGGTTAGGAGGACAAAAGAAGCATATACAGTGCTAAAAAGCGGGCATGTACTGTGTTACCGGGGCTTAGCGGAGAGACGAGAACTAGGAGTCGGATTCCTGATTAATAAGGAAATAGCTGGTAACATACAGGAATTCTATAGCATTAACGAGAGGGTGGCAGGTCTTGTTGTGAAACTTAATAAGAGGTACAAATTGAAGGTGGTACAAGCCTATGCCCCTACATGCAGTCATGATGACCAGGAAGTCGAAAGCTTTTATGAAGACGTGGAATCGGCGATGGGTAAAGTCAAAACAAAATCCACTATACTGATGGGCGACTTCAATGCCAGGGTAGGCAAGAAGCAGGCTGGAGACAAGTCAGTGGGGGAATATGGCATAGGCTCTAGGAATAGCAGAGGAGAATTATTAGTAGAGTTTGCAGAACAGAATAATATGCGGATAATGAACACCTTTTTCCGCAAGCGGGTTAGTCGAAAGTGGACGTGGAGGAGCCCGAATGGTGAGACTAGAAATGAAATCGACTTCATACTCTGCGCGAACCCTGGCATCATACAAGATGTAGACGTACTCGGCAAGGTACGCTGCAGTGACCATAGGATGGTAAGAACTCGAATTAGCCTAGACTTGAGGAGGGAACGGAAGAAACTGGTACACAAGAAGCCAATCAATGAGTTAGCGGTAAGAGGGAAACTAGAGGAATTCCGGATCAAGCTACAGAACAGGTATTCGGCTTTAACTCAGGAAGAGGACCTTAGTGTTGAAGCAATGAACGACTATCTCATGGGAACCATTAAGGAGTGCGCAATAGAAGTCGGTGGTAACTCCGTTAGAGAGGAAACCAGTAAGCTATCGCAGGAGACGAAAGATCTGATCAAGAAACGCCAATGTATGAAAGCCTCTAACCCTACAGCTAGAATAGAACTGGCAGAACTTTCTAAGTTAATCAACAAGCGTAAGACAGCGGACATCAGGAACTATAATATGGATAGAATTGAACAGGCTCTCAGGAACGGAGGAAGCCTAAAAACAGTGAAGAAGAAACTAGGAATAGGCAAGAATCAGATGTGTGCGTTAAGAGACAAAGCCGGCAATATCGTTACTAATATGGATGAGATAGTTCAAGTGGCTGAGGAGTTCTATAGAGATTTATACAGTACCAGTGGCACCCACGACGATAGTGGAAGAGAGAATAGCCTAGAGGAATTCGAAATCCCACAGGTAACGCTAGAAGAAGTAAAGAAAGCCTTAGGAGCTATGCAAAGGGGGAAGGCAGCCGGGGAGGATCAGGTAACAGCAGATTTGTTGAAGGATGGTGGTCAGATTGTTCTAGAGAAACTGGCCACCCTGTATACGCAATGCCTCATAACCTCGAGCGTACCGGAATCTTGGAAGAACGCTAACATAATCCTAATCCATAAGAAAGGGGACGCCAAAGACTTGAAAAATTATAGACCGATCAGCTTACTGTCCGTTGCCTACAAAGTATTTACTAAGGTAATCGCAAATAGAATCGGGAACACCTTAGACTTCTGTCAACCAAAGGACCAGGCAGGATTCCGTAAAGGCTACTCAACAATAGACCATATTCGCACTATCAATCAAGTGATAGAGAAATGTGCAGAATATAACCAACCGTTATATATAGCTTTCATTGATTATGAGAAAGCGTTTGATTCAGTCGAAACCTCAGCAGTCATGGAGGCATTACGGAATCAGGGTGTAGATGAGCCATATGTAAAGATACTGGAAGATATCTATAGCGGCTCCACAGCCACCGTAGTCCTCCACAAAGAAAGCAACAAAATCCCTTTAAAGAAAGGCGTCAGACAGGGAGATACGATATCTCCAATGCTATTCACAGCATGTTTACAGGAGGTATTCAGAGGCCTGGAGTGGGAAGAATTGGGGATAAAAGTTGATGGAGAATACCTTAGCAACTTGCGATTCGCTGATGATATTGCCTTGCTTAGTAACTCAGGAGACCAATTGCAATGCATGCTCACTGACCTGGAGAGGCAAAGCAGAAGGGTGGGTCTGAAAATTAATCTGCAGAAAACTAAAGTAATGTTTAACAGGCTCGGAAGAGAACAGCAGTTTACGATAGGTAGCGAAGCACTGGAAGGGGTAAGGGACTACATCTACTTAGGGCAGGTAGTGACTACGGATCCGGATCATGAGACTGAAATAACCAGAAGAATAAGAATGGGCTGGGGTGCGTTTGGCAGGCATTCTCAAATCATGAACAGCAGGTTGCCACTATCCCTCAAAAGGAAAGTGTATAACAGCTGTGTGTTACCAGTACTCACATATGGGGCAGAAACCTGGAGACTTACGAAAAGGGTTCTGCTGAAATTGAGGACGACGCAACGAGCTATGGAAAGAAGAATGATGGGTGTGACGTTAAGGGATAAGAAAAGAGCAGATTGGGTGAGGCAACAAACGCGGGTAAACGACATCTTAGTTGAAATCAAGAAAAAGAAATGGGCATGGGCCGGACATGTAATGAGGAGGGAAGATAACCGATGGTCACTAAGGGTTACGGACTGGATTCCAAGGGAAGGGATGCGTAGCAGGGGGCGGCAGAAAGTTAGGTGGGCGGATGACATTAAGACGTTTGCAGGGACAACATGGCCACAATTAGTACATGACCGGGGTAGTTGGAGAAGTATGGGAGAGGCCTTTGCCCTGCAGTGGGCGTAACTAGGCTGATGATGATGATGATGATGATGATAGTCTCGTTAATGATTGCACTTCTTCCTCGATTGCCTGGGTCTTTGCGCAAGCTAGACTGAAGTGATTGATTGCAGAATCTGGTTTCGCTGCCCCACATGGTTGTGGTCGCCGTGTTACATCTCTCGGATGTGGGGGCCTGGTCAGTTGCATTGGAAAGCAATCTCTAGAGATAAGCATCTGCTTCTGCAGACCGCACAGCGACATCTACTCCCAGTATACGCGCACCGTAATTGGTGCTCCCCGTTCGTTCTTTCCTGCTGCAGCCGTGCGCAAATTTTGCTTGTGGCCTACCTCGGCCGTGATTTGCTGAGAACGGAGACCAGCATACTTGCTTACATGGTTCGAAGTGTATGACGTTGATAGCCACATGCGTGGAAAGGCCCGCAGAAGTGGCCGCCGAAGGTGATGCCCACGAAACCGATTTGTCCATATTGAGAAGTTGGGCACTAAGTGCGAGCCACACATTAGTGGTCCCCGAAAGAGAAGGAACGTGGAGGTTCGAAAGGAGTTAACGCTAAAATGCCGTGTGTCCATGTTGCTCGGTTGATTGCAGCAGCAGATGCCTGCGTCACCCGATTGCTTCGCAATGGAAGTTCCTCATCTTCAACGGCAATTGTCGGTTCGAACAGGTGCGACGCTCTGCCCAATCTGTTTGGACTGCTGGTTGTCGCTCCGTACCAGACCACAACGTGCGACGAAGGCAAGCACTATGCCTGTAGGTAGGCGGCTGAATGTACCGTAAAAGATCCGTGTACGTGAATGCTCACTGTTGCCTTATGGTTCGTAACCAATGTGTAATGTATTGTCTGAACCTCATGCGGTAATTGATTGCTGTTTAATATTGCTGTTATCTCACTTGTTTACGGTCGTCGTGTTATGTTTCTCGGATGTCGCGGCCTGGTCAGTTGCATTGGGAAGCAGTCTCTCGAATAAGCATTTGCTCCTGCAGTCTACACAGCGACATACACTCCCAATTTACACCCACCGTGATTCGTCTTCCCCGTTCACCCTTTCCTGCTGCAGCCATGGGCAAATTGTGCCTGTGGCCTTTCTTGGCCGTGATTAGGCATGAACGGAGACCAGCATACGTGCTTACATGGTCCGATGTGTATGAAGTTGATAGCCACATAGGTGGGAAGGCCCGCAAAAGTGGCTGCCGAAGGTGATGCCCACGAAACCGACTTGCACATATTGAGACAAAATGGGGCACCAAGTGCGAGCCACACATTAGTGGCCACCGAAAGAAAAGAAACGTGCAGGTTGGAAAGGAGTTAACGCTAAAATGCCGGGTAGTCTATTTCGCTGTGCTGGCTGCTGCCGCAGCCAGCACAGCGTCATCAGCCGATTGCTGCTTCACATGTAACGACATCTACAGGTTCCGAACTGGCCGCTCTTCGCGCTGCTGTCGAATATATTGAAAAAGAACCACCCAACAAATGGGCAATATTTTGTGACTCGAAAGCAGCCCTCCAGAGCTTGCGAAGTTTACGACGTGGCAATTATGAACAGCTGCTGTCCAAATCAACGAAACCTGCCATTGCGCTTCTGAACGAGGACGTGATGTCATATTTCAGTGGCTGCCGGGACATCGTGGCATCGTTGGTAATCACCTCGCCGATGAAGCTGCCCGACGTGCCCAGGCTGGCTCACCGACACTCCTTATACCTGTATCGAGAGTCGACGCTGCAAAAGAGCTTCGTAGTCTCGCTCGTACCATCACGTTAAGTTACTGGCATACACCACAGAACTCTAAGTGTCGTTTATACAGCCTCAACCCATCACTGAAACTTAAATTACCAGCGAATCTTCCACGACGAGACGCAACACTGCTGTGTCGGCTGTGGGTAGGAGCAGCATTCAGCAACACCTACAGCTATCGTATTGGAATGGCGGATTCACCAATGTGCGCTAAGTGCAAGTGTGAAGAGACCATCAGTCACCTTTTGTGCCACTGTTCTCGCTTCGATAATCAACGTGAGACTCTCCAGGGTGCCTTGAATAGACTGGATGACGGGCCATTTACGGAAGCGAAGATCTTGGGAGCCTGGCCTCACAGTTCATTAGCGCAGAAAGCAGTTCGAGCGCTTTTTCACTACCTCAAGGCAACAGACTTGAGTGCCCGACTATAGACATCCTACACCTAAGTTCTCTCTCTTTCACTCCCCATCCCCTCCCCACGTGTAGGGTAGCAAACTGGACTCAGTCTGGTTAACCTCCCTGCCTTTCCTTCTTCCCTTCTCTCTCTCTCTGCTTCGCAATGCAAGTTGCTCCTCTTTAACGGTGACTGTCGCTGCAAACAGGTGGGACACTCGGTCCAATATGCTTGCGCTGCTGGTTGTCGCTCGTTGCCAGACCGCCATGTGCGACGACGACGGTGAGCCGTTTACGAGCTCGCGTCAATGATTCCAGCGTATCTCTACATGCAGATTTTATTTCTGCTCTCACACGAGAATGTGCACTCCTTGTTTCCTGCCAATAAAGTCGCACGTTATGTTCGCTCACTTGTGGCTTGTTTGTATGGGTGTCAGTAGAGGCTCTTTGGTCTCCTGGCAATTAGACGCACCAGCTACGCGGCAGCCAAGGCATTGAGGGATGCTGCATAGCCGGCTGGGTGAGCACGGCGCGTACAAGTAGCCTCTATAGTACAAGCTAGAGTGTACTAGACTATGGTCGAGTTGAACAAACGGCGCTCTCCTGCTGAGGCGCCACGTGTGGAAAAATTTTGCGAGGGCACTGCGAGCGAACTGGATTGGGGTGGAGACACGCTTCGTGGCATATTCAACGTAATTTCGCTGTCACTACCTGTCCTAAGTAGATGTATTCCTTTACCACTTTAAGACAAGCGTAACATGTTTTTCTCTGAAATCCAACTAAATAATAGTGTCATTCATTTACAACCCCAGACAAAAGCCGAAGAACGCAGCTACCTTCTTTTTTTTAATTAAACAAATTCTAGCGTTTTACGTCCGGCGATACGATTATGAGGCACCCTGTTCAGTTCTCACCACCTGGGGTTCCTTAACGTGCCCCTATACAGAAGTACACGAGTGTTTGTCCATTTCGTTCCCATCGAATCCCGCGACACGGCTTCAACCCGTGAGCTCGAGTTTAGCAGCGCTACACCATATCCTCTATGTAGCCACCAATTAGGCTACCGGGCCCCTTGTTTTTTTTTTCGTTTTCGTTAGGCATAGACTGCAGAAAAAATATCACATGGCTTACGGGCCAAATATTAGCAGGTATAATGGCTACCTACAACTGTTTTCGGCGCCCGAGGTCAGAGTGCAATAAAAGAACCCGTACCAATGTATTGTATTGCGCGAGGAACACGGAAACATGAATGTGATGCTGCACTGCACTTTTCTTTCTTTTTCTATAAAACTAGTGCCCGTAAATCTGAGTACCCCAGGTAGCACAAAAGAGATACGTAATGTTTTCGTAGCGTTTATCCAAGACGATAAAAACGGGTTAAAGAAGACACGAATGGGAGAACTTCGGCGGGAAAACGTCGTATATCTCTGCTAATGTCCGGCTTAATTACTTTCCTGAGACGATCTAGAACAGGTCTGCAAGACGTATTCGAAAAGCTGGTCTAGAAATAGGATTGGGAAAGACACAAATAATCCCTTTGCAAAAACTACTCGTAACCAATTTCTAAACGTTTTTAGGGCGTTATCAAAAAGCTGGTCTAGAAGCGGTCTTGAAAGGTTTACGATCATCTGAAGCTAATTTTCGCGGGTGACGGGCGCGATCAGACATCGTTGTTCAGAACACGCGTTTAGTTTCCCCTCACGCGACTCGCCTATGCCGCGCAGACGTCGTCAGCCGCACCCGTCGGCACGGCCTAGGCCAATCGCGTGAGGTGAAACTGAACGGGCGTTTCGAACAACGATCTCCAATCGCACCCCAGATGAGTAGAAGCGTCGGTGTTGACTGTAAGAGCCATGGCGCAGTGCCAAACACTGTTCCCCGCATGGCCGGCGCATCCTCTACCAAGTCGCACGAAAATGAGCCTGTTAGGAATAATAAATCCTTAATACCGCCTTTAGTAAGCTACGATGCTCACAACCGCAATGGGAATGACATCCTGCAAAGAACAAATGGCCACGTCTTGGCAGGTGGCCAGACCAAGCCCTTCATGCCAAGAGTGCATGAAATGAGAACATTGTGACAAAGCAAAAACACTTTATTAAAATGTAATGCTTATGCAAGGTTCGAACAAACTGTGTGAGAAATGCAAATAGAAGTAAAAGTACATCAACAATGACAAAAGTCGCAGAAAGGATTCGTAATGAACTCGAAAGTGAACATTCACTAGCACATAAACAAAATTCCAAGTACACATACAAAAATGAACAGAAAAACCTGAAGTGTACTAAAGTGTCTAATTTATCATAGTAAAGTGCGCGTGCTATTAGATGGACTAGAGTTATGCAGAAGTGACATCGGAGCGAATGGAAGAAGTAGACTGAAAAATGCAAGAGTATGAATTGGATGGTAACTGCCTCCAAGCAATGTTACCAATCATCTAGAAGCTTGAAAAGAGCACAAAAAGAAATACCACCGCATACCATCATAAAACAATCCTGTGAAAGAAATAAAAAAAAATGGGAACAATGCAAAATTGGAAATATTGCCTTTAGGATATATAAAAGAAGGTAATGGCGAGAAAAAATAACCATACAACAAAAAAGCAATAAAGTGAAATTAGTACAAAATACTTAAACGGGAGATTCAGTGTAACAAGTGAACACTACTGTAGTACAGCGAACAATGAGACAGTAATGCTGCATCTTGCCACTCCAGAACGTGAGAAATGAATATGCAAGCCTCATATTAGAAACTTACATAAACATGGAAATAAACTGGAATGCACTGGAAGCTGCATTTGTGTAACAAAGGAAGCAATGGTCATAATAAATAGTAAGTGTTTTATCTAAAAAGCCCTTTACAAGAGGCAAAGTTGTACCTCTCTGGCAAAAATAAAGTTGCAACGAATAATTTGCAAACCAGCAAATACATTAATTAGCACACTGACATGTCACACTTTGCGCACATCTCCAGTCTCCTAAAGTAAAAAAAAGCACTCTGAATGAGAAAAACGTTTAACATGTGTAGCCCAGAGCAAATTCTTTGCCAGTTCACTCACACTTTCACATCCAAAAACATTTGCCACAAAGTCCAGGCACAGTTCCACTGATGTTCACCAATTCAGCCCCACTTTCACGTCCAAAAATATGTGGCACACAGTCCAGGCAGAGCTTCATAGATAAACAGCTTGAGAGCACCCTACTGATTATTGTGCAGTCCCGCTGCTGGAAATAGAACTGCCGCACATGCTGGTAGTGGTTTCAATGTAGACACACTTGCTGCCCTGGACAGGTATGCTCAGATATCTGCACTGGTGTTCCATTTTGTCGAAGTAGACACATTGATGCACTACGCTGGTAATTGAAATGTTTTGAATGCACAAGTATTGGCTTCACCAGAAAGACTTGCCCACATACCACCACTGGCATATATATGCACTTGCTCTTCACTCAGTAGCATTGAACTTAAAGTGTTCTCTATGTGGGAGCTATGTGTAAAACCGGTGTCACACGACCACCCTCGATCGCGATCAAGCCCGATCCGGATCGAAATTATCGATGCGACTGGCTCACTCTCGTAGCTTGCGCAGAGGAGCCAATCACGACCGAGAAATTCGATTTGTAACGGACTGGACAGCGGCTAAAAGAGCCCCGTGTGAAACCGGTATCAAATAAGGCACAGACGTACGCTAGGAAAATGTGTTGCACAAGGACAAAGAACTGCGACATGCCCTGTTGTGCGAAGCGCGCGAACAGATCACATGTATATATATATATATATATATATATATATATATATATATATATATATATATATATATATATATATATATATATATATATATATATATATATATATATATATAAAAACTGCGAGAGCGCTTCGCGAACTCCATGCGCACACATGGCACCCGCACGAACTCGGCAGGCCGCCGTAAAGCGCGAAGGGCGCACAGCGTACATTCCGACACATGTCCCAAACTGCAAACAATCGTACTACCTAAAGCATACAATTAATTTTATACCAAGGGCATACTCGACTCACGTATGCAGTATCCACAAGCGAGTTATGCAGCGTACATGCTGTATCCATTCGCCAAATAGTAAAATTGATAACAAGCACAAAGCTACAAGGGACTCAATACATTACTACCATTTGAGGTGTCAAATAAAATCGAATTTGGCCGTTTCATACATTGGACACAATATATGGACACATGTGGTACCCGGTAATACCATGAAATACCCATCACGTGGGTAAAGGGGGCGAAAACACAATCGAGAACCTGAAGCGCAAACGATAAAAGCACGGTATGGTGCACGCAAAATTCTGTCAGTGCGCTGTAGCGCGAGGGAAGAAAATAGAGCGAGCATTTGACCTCACCTTTTCGGATACCGCACTAGTACTGAATCATTAAAAAAAAAGCCTGTTTGAACCAGTTCCCTTGTCTGCAACACTCTTGCTAAACGGGAGACTAAAATACCACGATGACGGCTCTATTGCGGAGATCGGCAAGGTGCGCACAGACAGAAATTTTGCCGCCTTTCTTCGCATTCTGCAAAATGCTTTCTTGTTAGGATCACGCATAGCGGCCGACCCCGACGCTAGGGACACACAGGCCCGATTTCGTCCCTCTAACTTTCGTCCTTATACTGCCCTTAACGCCTTAATTACAGCGTCAGTGAAAAGGCGCCTCACATAACATGACAATGAACTTGAAGAGCTGATTAGTGCCCTCCACTCCGCGCCCTCCAATTGAAAACACTACTGATTTCCAAATTAAACTACACAAACAGATCGCACAACCCAAACTAATCACAGAACGTAGTTTTCTTGACGGCAAAACCCTGCAACACTTACATGACAAAGGGCAGCGCCAGCACATTCAGAACAGCCGCTATCATACCACAGCGCAATGCAAGTGCGATAACGCTATTATGCCCGGCTCAAACAGATCGCACAACCCAAACTAATCACAGAATGTCGTTTTCTTGACAGCAAAGCACTGCAACACTTACATGACAAATGGCAGCGGCAGCAAATTCAGAACAGTCTCAAACAGACCATAGTGCCATGCGAGTGCGATAACGCAACTATGCCCGGCTTCACGAATAACGTGGCCGCCTTGGTCACATAACAATTGAAAATACTACTGATTTCCAAATTAAAACCACACAACCATATCGCACAACCCAAACTAATCACAGAATATCGTTTTCTTGACAGCAAAACACTGCAACACTTACATAGCAAAGGGCAGCGGCAGCACGTTCAGAACAGCCGCAAACACACCACAGCGCAATGCGAGTGCGGTGACGCGACGACGCCATGACGACGCGACTATGCCCGGCTGTCCGGCATCACGAATCACGTGGCCACCTTGGTCACATGATTTGACGACGGTATCGCCACCTTACGCAAGGTTCGATTGCGTTGATGGGTTGTTGACTATTGTAGAAGCCGCTAAAGAGGCTGACGCGCCGTGGCGTGGCGGTGGCGTTTTGAGTCGTTTGCAAAACGTATTCACCCCTCGTTTTTAAGCTGTGTGGCTTCCAACGTTATCAAAACGTATTCACCCCTCGTTTTTAAGCTATCTTGTTGGGAACGTCTTTGATGCGTCGATTTTGGTCAAAAATCCGTTTCAGACGTTGAATCCCTTAATACGACGTTTTCAAGACTTTGTGTGCTACCTGGGTACATGACGCCGGATGGGGCAGATATGTTTTATTTGTTTGAAGCGGCGAGCAGGAAGCTAAGGTATGTTTTCCGTCTGCGTTTCGCGAGACCTACTGATGGAAAACTATATGCGCAAAAATACACGCGAGAGATACAGGCTGCTTGAAGAACGAGAAAAAGATTTCTTCTCCAAAGGGAACCCTACAACAACATAGTGAAATGAAAATCGTCACTGAGGCCGCAATGCACGCGCAGTCACAGAGCGGCATAAAAAAAAGATTATATGAAATAAAACATAGAAAGAGAGGGATCTATTCCTAAGGCATAAATACATGCCATATCCAATTATAAACGCCGTTTGAGTGGTCTGAACGCGTATACCAGCACGCGAAGTAGTACGAATGATCCTTCTGAGAAGTATCGCCAGCAGTTTCCAACGGCGCGACCTCGATGCGGCCCAATTCAGTTCGATCGCAGCGCCGCCACAGCATTTTTCGTCGTCGCGCGCCTCACTGCAAAGCATGCGCCGCCCCAGCCGCTCGTCTCACTCAACCGTATTCTAGTACACTCTAGTACAAGCGTACGCTACCGGTGAAAAGCGGCCATATTAGATTTTGCTCTAAAAAAGAAACTGCACTTCCGCTTCCTGGTTTAGCAGCGCCATCTGGCGTCCACCTACTAAAGCTTCATGCGCTCCCACTGCCTATTTTCGTGCCACTGCGGAAGGTACAGTTCCCCTTCTCTAAAATTGGTTCTTTATTCTACGGGCCTACACCAGACTACACCGCATTGGAGCCTCCGCTGCACTGTGCCTACCGAAGCGCTAACTGTCGGCGCTTGTTACTGACATGACGTAGTACTTGACTTAACCGCTCCTAGATGGTGGCGCCATCCCTATCAAGAGAGCATTATATTGCGATAGCATTTATATGGACGCTTCAAGCGCATTTACGTCGTCAGCGTCGCCGTGACTGCCGACGTGGTGACCCATCGTAATGTCGCACGTCAAAGTGTACGGTTGGTTTTACTGTTCCCTTTCTGCAGGCAAAGACACGGTAGGGCCGCTGAACCAAGGAGTTTAAAGAAAAACTGCTGAGTGGAAACTATGTCCCGAAGGTGCAGCCCCACAGGAAGGGCACGATAAAACTATAAATAAACGATAAAAATGGTGAAGAAGCACTTTTCGCACACTTACCTCAAGTTAATCAACCTCCTTGATTAATAATGGTTTATTTTACCAGACATAATTATCTACGTCTATCTCTGTATTACTGGTTGTAGTGCGAATTCTGAATATCCTGGTATATTGTATTGGGGCGAACGTTATCAATATTCAGAAGAAGTTACTGTTTTCGGTGGGAACAACCAGGTTTTATTTTGTGATTAGCCTAGCATTACAATAACGAGCGAAACCACTCAATCTGTAAGCGGACATTACCCGACAGGGCTCTATTTCAGGGGAAGGAGGGGCAAGCATTGGCTTCACCTTTCCTGGTAAGAAGCTACGGGAGCTTCCAGTGCAGCATTCTTTTTTTAACCTCCTTGAGCTGAACTAGCGCGCACCGAATAAAAACTACTGGCATAGCTACTGGGAACCAAACGTCTCAGCTAATCTCGATTATTGCTCCGTGATCTCGACGCAAGAGGTTACGTGTCGGGCTATCACTGTGGCTTCACGGAGCGTTCGCTTGCGAAGGCTGGCTGTGTGGCGCAATGCTCCCTCCTACATTTTTGCTTCCTTCATGTCCTAATCCTCCTTGCTGATGTCGGCGACGATCGGTTCTGTGCCGCTTTTCGCCCGAAGCTTCGCCGTCCATTTGGATCGACCTTGCCACCGCCGCCGGAGAATGCGCTCTGCGCGAGCCACGCGCGTTCCCGTGTTCACGCGACAAACGAGCGACGCAACTGGCCTCGCCTGCCGCTGCTGCTAAACGAGTTGCCCGAGCAGAGAGGCTCAACGCCACCGCCGAGAGCACCTTGTCCTTGAGAACTCTTTGCCGTAATATATCGCGAATTCAAAGCGCCTGAACAGCTGAGCTCGAAATTCGCATTAGGGAGTGTCGTAACCGTCGGTGAATTTTTTTTATTTGTATCAGACATTCTGAAAAAAGCTGAAAGCCCTTACGCAGACAGGTGCAATCAGCCCTAGGCAGGCTGGCGGAAGATGCTTCAATAAGTTATATTTGTTATTATCTGCGTTGTTATATATAGCAAAAAGAGACAAATTTTAAAGGAAAACGAACATGGTGTAGTATAACTAGTATTCTATAAAGAGCGCATGAAAAACAGACACGCACGCACACACAAAAAAAAGGGTAGAGATGGGACAAGGGCTACTGTGAACTGTTTATTCCGCAACTTCGTCACGTCATATTGAAATATACGAGTATATGGTACGTGCATGCGCAGAGGCTTTGTGGAATAAAGAGTTGACTGTAGCGCTTGTCCCGTGTCTGGCCTTTTCTTTTGCCGTGTGCGTCTTTCTTTTTTCGCTCTTTCAAGTCAAATATGCACCAAACTAGGCCCCCTGAAAGTCCATTTAAGTGGTATAATTATCGCAGCGGGTTTTAAACCCTTACGTCTGTTTAATTGCTGGTATGCCTGCTTTTATATTTTGTTATTGCTATTTTTTTTAAATTTACGAGTACGTCTTGCCGTGCTTGAACCAAAGTGTAACGAATGGATGCACGAAGCCAGCGAGCGAACAGGATCGACCTGCCTCCTAGCTCACAAGTGCTGTTCTTAGCTGCTTTAAAAGGAAAATAAAGAACAGAAGAAAACAAGGGGGAAAAAGAAACACTCGTACTTGTTTTCATACCCACGATCGGCTTCAATACGCATCATCGTTGCTCTAATTTCCGATATGCAACGTAAGAGGTGTTTATCTTTCATATCTTACGTACTACGTTGGAACACGAGGCGCCGCGCATGTCTGCGACCGGCGATGGCGGCCGACTCTTGCAAATGAAATGCGTGGCTGTATATTTGCTCTGTCTTTGTGCAGCGTCTCACAGCTGGGAAAATGGAGCGATACCCCTCGAGCTTATCTGGATCATCACAGAGATCATGTCATGGCTCTGCTGTATTACTGAAGCCAACGCGTTTCCGAGCTCAACTACTTCTATCGAAGCAAGAAAAGAAAGCATAGGGAGCGAGGAACGACGAAACAGTGTCGCTGCTACTGTCGCCCAATCTGGCTGTCCGGCTGCCGTTTGCTGAAATGTCGATGTGCGCGCAACTGTTTTTGATGTGGCGACTTTCTTGTAAGAGCCCATTTATAATAGGTTAGTGCATGATGTCTGTAAAATGGAGCCGCTGGAAATTTGCGAAATACCTCCAAAAGGAGAATAAGAGATGGGGAGCATCGGTCTAGAAGCATTAGGTTAAGATTGAAAGGAACCGTACGTGTGCTCGTGCGGAAGCCGTCAATACCAGCCATTAGAAATCTGGAAGGAAAGACGATCTACTTAAGAAACTGTAAAAAATGAACACAATAAAATGAAACTACCTTAAATGCATACGACCGTGATAGCATAATTGCCTCTGCGGACCCTAAAAACTAATTAGGTACCTATCCCGAGCCGGGAGCCAGGATGATACTAGATTTGGGAACTGTGCTCTCTCACTGCGCACTACATATCAGGACATTTCTATCGTTATATTTTTGCCTGTATCAGTGCTGCTCCCTCAAGATTCCAGCAAGAAGAAACTATAGCTTCGAAAAAAAAAGAAAAAGAAATGTGCAGATCCAACGCACATTTTGGAATCTATGTGAAGCAAAGCTTCCGCGAAGCGGTTAATTAAACGGTATAAAACTGTTGATGTTCCGCAGCGCCTTTTGCAGTGTAGCGGTTACGGATCTGCCCGGCAAATGAACACGACTCATTTCGCTGAGAGCGGTGCCGCCTGTGTGCTTAGTTTCTTTGATTTGTTGGAACGAATGTCTTCAAGATGGCCTGTGAGAGACAGCGCAAACCGAACGGTTCAGGTCGATTATATGAAGACGTGGATGTTACTTGCACGAAAAATTTAAATGGCCGTGTAGATAACTAATAAATATCTTCGCTAATAAGCCATTAGATTAAGCTTGCCTCGAATATTAAGCGCAATGTTTAGACGCGACATTCATACAGACAAGACAGGCACTAACGTACAACAGAATTTTATTGAAAGCCACATGCGTATACAGGGTGCCCAACTATCATGCACCAAGATTTAAATATATGCAAATGTCACGTAGCTGGACAGAACCAAGGAAATGTTCGCCGTCGCTTGGATATGCTCAGATTATTTCTTACATTCCACCTAATTACATTATTGGGCTGAATTTGTTAATCAACTTCACAAATATTGTAATAAGATGAAAAGTGTACATGAGAAAATTGTAGAGCAACATGAAAAACACCTGATACAGCTTTCTGTTGCTCAATACGTGCTACATGAAAGTGTTTTTCCGAGCATGAAAGAAGGCCGCTAATACACGCAATGTGCCTTGAGCGGCCAGTCGCGCGGCAATTTTGCGTGTGTTGCCGGGATTCTTTAACGCTCGGAAAAGCACTTTTACGTGGCACGTATTGAGCCACAGAAAGCTGTATCGGGAGTTTTTTATGTTGCTTTACAATTTTCTCATTGACACTTTTCGTTTAATTATAACAGTTGAGAAGTTGGAACAACCTGTATAGACACAAGGCAGGTGCGCAGACCATACCTCGCGTAAGAGGTTTCACATATCATGCCATCTTCAAAAGCATCCAATGAAAAAAACAAATCATCGCAGCCTTTCTATATACAATCGTTCTTTGCTACGCAACAATATCGAGGTGTCACTTATACATGCCTTCTCTTTCTTCATGACAGGGCACGCTTCCTTTAGCTCTCGCGCAAGCGTATCTCTGTTCTTGCCCAGAATCCGCTATGAATATGAGCTATCAAGAATAGGGCCATTTTACATTTAGTGGATCATTATCGGTCCTGTTACTGTGAGCCGTTACCATTTGACATCCGAAAAAAAAATGAGACTGTTCTTATAGGGACAGGTATAGCTTTTTGTGTTACAGTTGGTAAACAGGTACTTTTTTTCGCGAGAATAATGACTCTTTCTTACAGTATGCCAAGTAAGGCTGGGATGGTTGTTACCAAAATTTATGGTTTACATCGAGACTCTACGTCTCCTTGCGCTTGCGCTAAAATGTTATGCAAGTTCGAACACGCCCAACATACAGCAGTGCTACATTGAAAGCAACAACAGGGTTCAACATTGCGCTCGAGCTTCTCGGACGATGTTCTAACATCACGCTGGGGCGACACGGTGGTGCGGCGCAGAAGCCGCGGCGCAGCTCGTACATACTGTGCACCTTCTTCTCCTTTTTCATTAAATGGCAAGTTTGCCCACAGAAAGGGTCGGTGATCCGGAAACCTTAGCTGCAAAAAAGAAAAAAAACAGTTTTGTTGTCTTAACAATGAATAAAATAAAGTAATAACAACAACCATAATGAAAGTATAAAAGTCTATAACGAAATAGCAAGACAGCAAGTCCATGGATTATGCAGCAAAATAATCATAACAATCTTATAAATCTGCAAAAGAAAGAAATGAAAAAAAAAACATGAATAGCTTATGGGAACATAGAGGAACTTATAAATTCACGTAAACTGCTGTCCATAAGGAATTTATCAGCTCACTGTCCACGAGAAAATCCTGTAGAACCGCTATGAAGGCGCTACTGCGTTGCTTAAAGGACACGGGACTTTCTGACAAATTGTGACTGTACACTGTGTGACGTAGGATTGCACGGTGACACTGTGTAACACTAGGAACGCCTTTGCAGGCTGCGTGACAGTACCCACAGAAATAGCTTCTGTGTGTGTGTGTGTGCGTGCGTGCGTGCGTGCGTTTCATTAGTATTTTTCACTTTTTTATCCTTTTGTAGCCTTGAGAGCTTTTGCACAGAGAAATGACGACCATCCAAAATTTTCAGACAAGTGCGAAAGTCCTTTTACATTTCGATGGGGGCGAAATGCGAAAGCGCCCGTGTACTTAGATTTAGGTGCACGTTAAAGAACCCCAGACGGTCGAAATTTCCGGAGTCCTCCACTACGGCTTGCCTCATAATCAGAAAGTGGTTTTGGCACGTAAAACCCTATAATTTAATTTTTTTAATGAGATAATGCTCTGGGGTCCTGAAACTTGCAAAGTCACAGAAAAGGACATGAGCTACCAAGATGGGCAGGTCATCTCGGGACACGGATAGTAGCATTGTTAAGGAAATACATCCTGCAAAGCTCGCACTGCATCAAAGAAGTTTCCACATCTCTGAAGAAGCTTGTCTCGTAGACGATGATTGTCGTGCCCAAACGACAGCCGGATAAAACGGCGACACATTTCCTGCGTGCGTAGTACTTGAACGGGTGGTCTGTTTGATTCAGCTATCGCAAGCTTAGACAACGTTTAACGAGACACTCCATGACATAATTTTAGACTTCATGCGATGATAGTAGGTATAAGCGGCGTTCACTGAATTGAGATATACTGTGATGAAATTAACACAAACACTCGTCAAAAGTATAATAAAAAGACAAACACGACGTATCGCGGCCCGTACGGGACCCTTGTTCACAATGACATCATATGCAATGGTTCTTGCTTAATTATGGGTGAGATGGCGCAGTGCACGTGCGTAGATTTCGGGCACATTACCACGTGTCCTGTTAATCGCTTGGCGCGTCGTCTGAATATATAGTGATTCTGATAGTAATCGCGAACGTAACAGTTTCTCCATGATGATAACGAACGCCGAGTCCCAGTCTATGAAATGGTTTGTCTTATCATGGTGCTCAGATAATGCGTTGGAGACAGCATTGAGTTTCGCGACGTTGATTTGATGCTGCTTTCGGCGTCTTTCGAAGCTTCCAGATTCGCTAATATAGGCTGTGTCACATCCTTTGCACGGGGCGTACATTCTCTTGGCGAGTGTTTGTTTTAATTTCATCTTGTTCCTCCCTGACCGGACGGGTTTCCGTCGAACACTTGATGAGATATACTGTGCATAGTAGTAATATGTTGACAGTGTGATGGTTCCAGCAGCTATAGACGTGAGCACTTAGAAAAATGAAACGCACAGGACACTGGAACCATCACACCGTCATCATGCACCCCCCCCCCCCCCCCCCAATTGGACCAGAAAACCACCCTACTCAAATGTAATATTTGTGATCGCGTGACAAACAAATGCGATATGTAGCTTCATGATTCAGTAAGACTTGCTTTCTTATCTGGTGCTTCAGATGCATCGTATAATACGTTTAAAGTTCTGTTTGCACGCTCTTCAGCATGCGATTGTGGGTGTTTCAAGGAAACGGCTTTTCTAATGCTACTCCCAGAAAACGAAGAACTCGTACAACATGCACAACTTTCGGGTGATTAGAGAGCTTGAGGGTTTTAATTGAATTCTGGGGCATTACGCCGAAGTAGGAGACTACGGATTAATTTTGACCCCCGAGGGATCTTTACCGTGCCCCCAATGTACGGGACCACGGGCCTTGTTGCATTTCGCCCCCATCGAAATGCGGCCACCGCAGCCGGGATTTGATCCCGTGACCTCGTGCTTAGTAGCGCAACACCATAGCCGCTAAGCCACCGCGGCGAGTCTGAGGAGTTTAACTCCTCCTCTTGTTAATCTGAAGCAAAACAAATTTTTCAGGCGCTGCTCTCGGCAGAAACAGCTAGCCATCAGGTATCTCACAACGCTGGCCCGGTGAGGAGCATCGATCGCCGGCCGCCACGGCAGGCGGAGCACCTGGATGTGGCCCGTCGGCGTATGTCAGCGCCACGTGAAAGTATTTGACAGTTTAAACTTGACTGCCGATTCCGCTCAGACCAGTGTATGTAGCTACGCACCACCGCATAGTGTACGTGCACAACTGCAGCGCAGGAGCGCTGCTTGCGCAGCGGAAGGCGGCACTCTCCGCTGCATGGCTCCCCTGCGGCAGAGCCGATTGAGAGGAGCGCGACGGTGCGTTCTCTTGGCTCTTGGCTTTGAACCCTCTGCGCGCGGGTTGTGACAGCACAATGATCGCGGTGGCGTTGGCGACGTGAACGCCCCTCGAGAGCCCATTGCTATGGAAAGGAAGAAAAACCTATATTCGCAAATCAGTTCGCGCAGACTTCAGCGTTTCGGAAGAGCCGCCACTGGTCACTGGTGATGGCAAATTTATTAGCGAAGACGGCCGTGCAATGACGCATCATTGGCACGAAAGGAAGTTTTCGGAATTCGTATAGAATAGTAAATTATTTTGTACCCCTTGTTCTACGCGATTTGTGCAGTACTCAGCGATTGAAACGCGATAATTTGACTGCATTATTTAAGGCACTTTTTGCGCCACCGGAAAGCGCTGAGGGACCAGATGCACTCACAATGCGTCGCAAAGACACTAGCTTTCATCGTATACCAAAACGCATCATCCCGGGTGACCGTCAGCCACACGCTCATCGTATCGCGTCTCAATCGCTCAGCACTGTATACTACACCACAGCGAACGACTGTGGCAGCAAGTCTTTTGCGAGTGCAATAATCTATATTTGCGCCATTATTTATAGAGTACAATGCAAAATGAAGGGCAGACGTCAGGAATGATTATTTCACGTCTTATTCGCAGTTAGTCTCCCCACTTATACACATGTTTTCAATCGATGTGCTTGTCTTCCAATTGCTATACAACATGCCTTTACAAGCCTCGCGTCCAGTGAAACAGCCGAGAAACCGTGCTTCCTCTCCTGTCTGCTTCGGTGAACACAAAGGAGGCAAGATTTTCTCATTGCTCATTGAGCAAGCAGTGCTCGAGAATGCAAAGAGTGTTAAACTGCCCCATTGCGCTCATAACAAGACAAAAGAAGTGTCGGGGAAAACAATAAAAAAAAAACAAGAGTGAAGAGACAACGAAAGCCGATAGCCTCTAAACACCTCTGTTCAGCTTTTCACACCGTTTGTTTTGTTTTCCCAGAGCAAACAGCCAGGCGTTGAGGCGGCATCCGCCCCTCACCCGGTCATTTTTTGCGCGCAGCTCACCGCAGATGCTCAGCGTGTATGCACTTGCGCATACAGCGCACTTGCCACCGAGCGAGGGAATGCCAAAAGCGACGCGGATCGCTGCCTCTGTGCCGGAGGAGTAAACTGTGAAGAATGCGCCCGGGCGAAAAGAGGCACACACCCGCGCAACGTGACAGGGAACCGAAATCACGACGCCGCTGTTTGCGTTGCTCGGGGCGGTGGACGACGCTTGTCGGAGAGAGGAATCATTTCGGGGAACTAGGTCACGCATGGCTCCGCGCGAGCACAGTTTGCGCATACGCGTGCACTGCAACGCGCCGCCATGCATAGCCACATTGCCGATGCCCCCTCTTCCTTCCCCCGCCGCCTATCACTCCAACCTACCCGTGCTGTTTCTTTTTTCCTTCACGTACTGCACTCACTTCACCAGCTCAAGCTACGCTCCGGGGCTGCGCGCAGCTGTGCTCCGCTTTTAATTTCTGTTCTTGATTTCTTTTTTTACTCGAATGCGGAAAGAACCAGAAGTGATAGTAATAAGAATAACAATAAAATGGTCGGGCTTTCTGTCTCTTGTTATGGCGAAGTGAGCGAGCACCGTGCGAGAGGAGACACGTTCCCGCCCTCGAGCGACACGCATGCGCAACTTCCACTCTGACCTTATATACGGTCGCAGATGCGCGTCTACATTTTTGAAGAAAGCACAAACAAAAGAACGCGAGCAAAGCGCGAGAGTAGCTGACGTGCTCGGCGCGAGCTGGATCGGTGGCGCGCTGCGCATAGTGCGCGCCAGGATCCTCTCGATTTTATTTAATCAATGCGCGCTTTATCCTCCATACAACCATCACTCTTCATCCGTTTCAGCCGTCTTTCTATCTCTCTCCATTTCTTTTCTCTCGGGTAGGCAACAGATAGGCGCTGGATCTCTAAAAAGGAGAAGCCGACTCTGCGCTGTAAACACTCTCGTTTCTTCTTGCTCCACCATTAGCACTTCGCCTGGCTACATAGGTACTCGAATATCACGAGTCCCGCGTGCTGCTGCTTTGTCTACGACGGGAAAACGGACGCTGCGAGACTAGAAAAGCCGCCCGCGACAACTGAAAGGAAACAGAGCAGGCGCGGGAAATGCTCCGGCGTGCACCTAAATACACTGAACTTCTTTTAGAGTCGCTTCTGCCTCGTTGTGAAGAGTATACTGGAAGGTGTGTGGAAAAAAAGAAAGCGTCAATTGGATGTATAGCGTATTCAGACAGCTATGCTCAGAAATAAAAGCGGGCTAGGATTGTATGCTGAAGTGAGAACAACGCGTCGTGAACGTCCCTATGCTACCCATATGCCACGAAGATTCACATAGAACAGAAAACCAACGCTGAAGCAGCAGTTTTGATTTCGAGAAAGCGTAGTACAGATCTCAGCGTTCATATCCGAAGATGTTCAGTTAATATGGTGCACTGAGGAAACATTCGGCATTACAAAACTTTGGAAGCGTTGTAAGTAGTGCATGTTTCTGTCAGGCGAAGTGTTAGTTAAGTCAAAGAACACGCTTGAACGAAAGATAAAATAAAAGACGACTTCGTAACTTACAAAAATCGGTTCCTGGCTGTCCGCGCAAACTTGCTTTTCGGAGAAATGAAGCATTGCAGAGGCACGATCATATATTGGCCGCCATGCGTGTATTCCGAAAGATATTCCTGTTGATTAAAATGTAACATTATCATGGTTACTTCGCCGGGAGATAATGTTTCCGTTTCAATGCGCCAGTGTTATTATAGAAACCCATGAAAAAAGCTCTCGGCTACGCGGCTCTACATTCACCCGACGTCGGGACACAGAGGTTGTCTGCAGTGCGGGCTAACGTTAATCGATAACTGTTTTAAAGCAAGAACAAATGAAAAAGCATGCTACCGCAGTGGGCTTTCGAATGACAACACAAGAGACAAAGAATAATGCGCAAACGAGAGGGACCCATTTGCGAGTACGAAGGAGTTCTTTTTCGATTTCGGCATTGCCACAGCCGGCGACTTGTTTCTAGTTACGTTGCGGAACCAAGTCGTCCGCCAAAAGCTTGCGCGATTATCCGATTACTCTAAAGGAAGACGACCACCACGGGAGAAGAAGGGGGAGATGTAAAGGAGATTAGGGTCAGTGTTCTTTTCTCACCCTCTTGTCCGGCAGCCTCCTCATGATCGACCCTCTCTGGTAGGGGAGGGGAGGAGGGCAGGGCCTCCAATTTGCGTCTCTCTAGTTTTCGGTCGGCCTTTTTTGTTTCTCTTTATTATTTCCGCAAGATCGCGCGATACCGGAACGTATAGAAACATTTCTCAGCCGTCTTAATGACGTAAGCGCTTGCGTAACCGCGAGACTTATTCAGCACGAAAGAAAGTAGCTTTTGAAGCTCGAGGGCATGCTTCGGCCTCTTCCTCCCTGTGGACACCAGCTAGGCGTGAAAGCGCATATGGCCGGCAGGACAAAAATCAGGCTTGGTGGGAACGTCGGTTTGAGCGCACAATATGCTAAAATGGGCGAACGCTTAGCATTCTGTGTAGCTGTTCTTGTTGACGTCGTCGTTAATGATGACGATGACGACGTTAAATGGACTGGCAGTTAATAGCTTTGTTGAAAATGTACTCAAGAAGAATCCGAAAAACGGAAAACGAAAGGAGATGGCTCGAGTGTAAAAAGGGTGATTGAAATGTTTGGCGTTTATAGACGAGAAGCGACGGCATAGCAGGCCAGTAGAGTGCAGCTGCCCCATGTACTTTTTTAGGCTTTGCAATAAAAAGAAAATGCCAGGGGCAGATAACACAATTATTTTTGAGCTGGATTACTACACTACGCGTACACTGTGACGCTGATATATACACTGATACGTACGCACACCAGGCACGTACCCAGGGGAGGGAGGCCGAGGTGGCCCGCCCCCCCCCCCCCTGAAATTAACGGGCGTACCCTCCCCCCCCCCCATCCGCCCTCAAGGCACCACTCATCATGCACATTCCTAAAGCGTCGACAAATCAATCTACTCGGCGGTCAACATCTTGCTGCCTTTTACAGCGAAAACAGCGTATGACTAACTTCCGTAGTTTTTTTCGGCCTCCGTTAACAGAAAAAATCATCATGTGGGCCGATCCTGGTGATAGTGAAAAAAGTGTCCAAGATCAATGGCACATACCCCTGTGGACTCGGGAACCTATAACACGCCCTTCGGTATCTTCGGGATGTGCTTACATATTCGGGGAGCGCTTAAGCTTGCTTCGCCTCCACCGCGGGTAGACCCGGCATTGCACTACCTTCGAAATGGACCCACGTATAGGAAGAGCTTAACGCCTGCTTCACCTCCATCGAGGGTCGGCCTGTGTTGCACTATCTTCGGGAGCGGCCCACGTAGGGGGTGTTTAACGCCTGCTTCACCTCCGCCGCGGGTCGGCCCGATATTGCACAACTTTCGGGATCGGCCCACGTATGCGAGATCGTGCTTAACGTCTGTTTCACTTCCGCCCAGGGTCGGCCGCTGTTGCGCTATCTTCGCGAGCGGCCCACGTATGGGGGGGGGGGGGTGCTTAACGCTTGCTTCACCTCCGCCGTGGGTCGGCCCGATATTGCACTACTTTCGGGATCGGCCCACGTATGCGGGGTACTTAACGCCTGATTCACCTCCGCCGAGGGTCAGCCGGTGTTGCGCTATCTTCGGGGGCGGCCCACGTATGGGGGGTGCTTAACAACTGCTTCACCTTCGCTGTGGGTCGGCCCGATATTGCACTACTTTAGGGATCGGCCCATGTATGCGCAGTGCTTAACGCCTGATTCACCTGCGTCGAGGGTCTGCCGATGTTGCACCATTTTCGGGAGCGGCCCACGTATGGAGGGTGCTTAACGCCTGCTTCACCTCCGCCGTGGGTCGGCCCGTATTGCAGTATTTCGGGATCGGCCCACGTACGCGGGGTGCTTAACGCCTGATTCACCTCCGCCGAGGGTCAGCCGATGTTGCGCTATCCTCGGGAGCGGCCCACGTATGGGGGGTGCTTAACGCCTGCTTCACATCCACCGTGGTTCGGCCCGATATTGCACTACTTTAGGGATCGGCCCACGTATGCGCGGTAATTAACGCCTGATTCACCTCCGCCGAGGGTTAGCCTGTGTTGCGCCAGCTTGGGGAGCGGCCCACGTATGGGGGGTGCTTAACGCCTGCTTCACATCCACCGTGGTTCGGCCCGATATTGCACTACTTTAGGGATCGGCCCACGTATGAGGGGTGCTTAACGCTTGATTCACCTCCGCCGAGGGTCAGCCGGTGTTGCGCTATCCTCGGGAGCGGCCCCCGTATGGGGGGTGCTTAACGCCTTCTTCACCTCCGCCGCGGGTCGGCCCGATATTGCACTATGTTCAGGCCGACCCGCAGCGGAGGTGAAACCGTTTGCATTTCGTTTGAGGGCTTTGACTGTCGTCTGCTTTCGCTGCCATTCCATCTTCACAGGTTGTCAATTTTTGCACTGCTTTTCCATGGCGGTAGTTATCGGCATCTATTGGGGTGTGGAGGCCAGTTTTCGCATCGATTCGGTGCCTGCGCGATTAACTCAAGATGAATTCTGTTGTGGGTCGAGGCATCTCTCCTTTGTGCCTCTCTCACTTTCTGTCACTATCTATTGCAGCAGGCAGGGCGTAGTTTATTGGTTTAATTATAATATTTTATTTTATTTATAATGCCCAACCGAATTATTATGTCACCATCTATTTTACGACAGCGCGCATCCCTGTTGCTTCGTTAGTTCAACCTTCTTTGTTTAGACTGATCCAGGGGCCAGGAAAGAGATTCGGTTCATAGTCGGCTGGCCTGCATGCTCGTGGAACGAGTTGTGGCCGGAGAAAATGGCCGTTGCGTCTAACTTTTTCTTTCTCTTCATTATTTCCTCGAGTGAAAACTCGCCGCGACGCTGGCAGATCCTCGGAAGCATTTATCCGCCATATGATTGTCACCCGTTACCTCGTCTGATTTTTCCCTTACTGTACAGCATTTTTCGTGCAAAATTGGCAACTGGCAACAAAAGTCCCAATGAGGTGAGAAATTAAGCGATCTACTAAAGGAGAAAGCCAAGGCAACAGCCAAACAGGGAGGAAAAGCGAAAATTGTTTGTGAAAATATTTATTGATCAACATCTCTTTATTTAAGAAGGAAGCAGAGGAAACGCCGCCAGAAGTGGAGAATAATTCCGTGTTTTTTGAATCACGCTTCTACAGTTACCAATTGAGCCGCCATACTAGCCACTTTAATGGGGGGGGGGGGGGGTTCTAACCATCCGCGGTGGGCGTACTACGTGTAGAACCGCAGCGTCCTGCATTCTACGCGGTTGTACGGGACTGGTGACCACGCATCGTTACGCAACTTCCCAAATAACAACACGAGTCGGTTTTGCTACTTGGTAGAGCAGTAAACGAGGGATCTAAAATAACTGTGATTGTTCCTCAAATATACAATTGTCTATAATTCTTCCAGAGCTAATTCAAAAAACGTTACTAGAAATATTTATTTTGCACTTTCGCTTGTTGACTTGTTCTTGGCAAGGTTCTTCCTGCGCATCTTTCATGCGTGAGTCCATTTGATATGGTTCTTTGTTTGCCATGTAAGGAAGAGGGGTATCTCACAGGCGTACCTGTGAGATACACATTATTTCAATAATCTTTGGCGGCTTTACGCGTCTTTATGGCAAATGGTGGGCATTATTCACATTTGTACTAGTAAATGTACCGTCCCCCTCATTTGCATAAAAAAGGATTCGCGGCCACGAGAGCATATCGGTGACTTGTGCCCACTTTGCTTTCTAGATACTCGTATCCTGCCGCGTGCTTACCAAGACTGGGCGCCGCGCAAGCTTCTCGCCATCGTCCCATCATCCCATCGTGTCATCAAGGGCCTTACCTGCCTACTGGTGCCTCCGTTACGTGATACCGCGGAACGGGACCCGTCCTGTGACGTCATAAACGGAGACAGCGCCGCCTGGAGCAGACTCACCACCAGGGACGCCAATAAAGCCACCCTCCGGCTTCGCATTTCTGAGATTCGCGGCCACGAGAGCATATCGGTGACTTGTGCACTTAGCTTTCTAGGTAGGCCTTTTTACTTATTGATCACTTCTTAGCATATTCCTGTGGCCGCGGATCCCAATTGCTGTGTTTCAATGGGTGTGGATTTGTGCACGTATCACGCTCCGCATCGGCTCATTTTCTTCCTGTCACGTACATGTGTGTGAACAAGACTATCGATTTAGACCACGGGCGGGACTAGTCCGTGAACTTTGCCCGAGACCCACTTCATTCCTGCTTTCTACATGCCTGACCCTACTTTTGCTTTATGCGGGAGATGTCGAAGCAAACTCCGGACCAAATGTTTAAAAAATTAAATTAAATTATGGGGTTTTACGTGCCAAAACCACTTTCTGATTATGAGGCACGTCGTAGTGGAGGACTCCGGAAATTTTGACCACCTGGGGTTCTTTAACGTGCACCTCCGGACCAAAGGTTGAAGTGCTCGCACTGTTCAAAGAATGTCATGCTGAAACATCAGACACGCTAGAACAAATCAAACAGGACATAAACAAGATCCAGGACTGGGTTGCTGTGATAGAGAAAAGTATGTCCGCTGTATTTGATATGAAAAAAAAAAACTTCGACACCGTGTCTTCTTTTGTAGAAGACGTTAAGACAATTATACGCAAAACAAACGATGAACTTACAGGTGTAGTAGAAGATATTAACAGAATGAGAAGGAACAACTTGATTACTAAAGGACTCGCTGAAGAAGAACACGAAGGTTAGCAGAAACAGAAAAAAATAGTTCAGGACTTCTTTACCCAGCATCTTAATATACAGTGAGGTGACATCGAACGTGCCCATTGCCTTGGCCGGCCACGTTCTGATCAAGCTCGACCAATTATAGTTAAATTTCTGAACTTTAAATCTAAACTCGAATAATTTCAAAATGCGCATAAATTAAAAAATCTCACAGAACCATATGTTTGGCTAGGCGAAGACTTCTCCCCGAAGGTTCTACATGCACGGAAAAAGCTGGGCGACTTCGCCAAAGCGAATATCGGAGAAAACAGTCATTACATAGGTGTAGTCTTGGAACGTTGAAACTGGCTCGTCGATATTTGAATTATCACCATACAGTACGTGCCCTAGCAGCATTATGCTTAAAAACGCAGATGAAACTAAATATCTACGCTACATTATTCTGGTACCCATGGCTTTTGAATGGCAATATAAGTCTTCTGGCGTTACACTGATAGCTGTTGACGCCACTTCTTACTCGGGTAACATTACGAGAGGCACTTTTTGGGGTCGATAGTTGCCTTTAACAAACATTGGGATGCGATCAGCTCGCAAAACCTATTTCCTGGGGACCACGGGTTCCGAACTGGAGTAGTGCCCTGTCGACTACGCTACCAGCGTAGTTGAGGGGAAAAATACAAAGGCTTTATACATCACATAGCGAAACTACTTGCGGGACGTGAGTACATTTAACGGTCCTTACAGCCCACAACTTCAAGAACGTATTGTTACAAGCCATTTCTCAAGAATTATATTTCATAGCGCCATCCAGAAAAGCTACATCTATACTATGCAATAAGGCTGAGAAGAGCGGTGCGACTAGAAATCTCGAGACAGACAGAGAGAGAGAGAGAGAGAGAATAAGCTTTTATTCAGAGCAAGCATAGTCTGCGCCCTAGGTGGGCGGCCTCCTTATTCCAGGTAGCCGCAGGCCATGCCATCTCCCGTGCCCGTTCAATCAAGCTGCGCTGTCTCTTCAAGAGGAACAATAAGAAAATAAGCCGACTTCAGCCTGGTTGCTCTGGCTCTCAAGAGATTCGCTGCGACAGCGTCAAGCAGGATCGGGCAGTATCGAGGATACATGTATAATCAGATACTATCTTAAGATACTTGTCGAATGTGTTGTGTCTGTATCGTGATGCATTCGGCAAGGCATGCATCAGTATCTTTATATTCGATACACCATACGAAGCATCGTGTATCTTAAAATATAAGATACACTTATGGCAAAATTCGCTAATGCACCCAGAGTCACTGGGGCTAGTTAAAGTTTATTTAATGGGACGACACGTTCATGTTAACTGATCATTGTAATAACCAAACAGGATTAATAAAAACAGATGCTGTGAGGTTCAAGTGTTAATAATCTACAGATCTCGCTTAATAACTTTTTATTAATGTCGTTAAGACCTACAACTGCAAAATTAAAGTCAAGGCAGTATTCCTACCACACCCTTTTGCTAGAAAATGATGTCCTAAGAATCAATCTTTAGATATTATGACTGAAAATGCGTCGTGAAATGCATTGATGTTTCGGCTAGGAGTGTTACATGCCCTCTTTTGTACCGTCAAGAAACATTTTACCTGGAACAGGAAGGCACTTCACTGTAGATTTTGAGTGTTTGAGTACACCTGACGATTACTAAACCTCTTACTACCAAGAGAGAAAATGGACCCATAGAAAGGCAGGAAGGTTAACCAGTGGTAGCTCTGGTTGGCTACCCAGCACGGGGGTAAGGTGTATAGAGATAAAATGAGAGGAAGGACAGAGAGAAAGAGAAACGAGCATAAACAAAGTAACCGCGCACACTCCAGAGTGGTAGCAGGCGGCCCTATTAAAGTATTTCATTACGGTCCGTAGACCTCAGGAACCTGAGCAGCGCATCATAAGGCCTTATGTGCGGAGTTTCTTTTGGAGCACTGAAGATGTTTCTTTTTCTGGAAAATCACGATTCTCCAGTTGGTAACCCTCTTATACCCTATGTATTCGAATTGTAGGTTGTTAAAGGAGGCGCTAAGCACGTTGGACCTGCTTTTATTTTAAGGTAAATCGTTCTTTGCCTCATTCTTGGCACTTTTGCGGCAGCTAAATAGGTTCCTGTCTTGCTTGGCTTGAATAAATTGACAGTAATATGCGACCGATGGTGGAATCCAACCTCTGCCGTCGAGTACAGCAGCCCGGTGCTCTAATCATTAGGCCAGAATTGCACTTCTTTTTCTTTATTACATAGGAAACAAACGTGAAAATATACTACATAGCAAACATCGCTACAAACTCAAAACTCGAATAAACACATAGATGCGTCCGTCAAGTGCATCCAATCAAGTGGAAATTCCTGCGCAGCGTAGGCACTTCTCACATAAGCTGCAGTTTCACGATGAAAGGATTTCGTAGGCCGCGGGCATTGCGCATGGCGATCAGTCTAGATCCCCAGAAGCTGTGTAAACCTAGCACGGTGGACATTCATTTAGCGCGATAGCTTGAAGGGCCCGTGTTGCGGGAAAGCCGGTGTCGGCGTCCCGCGTCGGGCGTTCCGCGTCGACCGCCTTTGAGCGCAAAATAATTGCAAAGCACGCGTACCCAACCACGCAGGCCCTCCGTGTACAACTCAATGACGTTAGTGAAATAATTGAATTTCTTAAAGTAAAATGTGTAAAAAAAATCGTGGCGTACGGCTTACACACAACGTACAGACATGATAGCGTAGGATTGTAATTTAAATATGCCAGAAAACTTAATTTTGTTACGTGGAAACTCAAACATAAACGCCTTTTCCAGCGTTTCTGCCATGCACAGAGCGCCGCGTCCAGCTTGGCTCCTTGCAACAACACCATCCAGATGGCTTTCGCCTCCGCACATTCGCGACCCACGTAAGAGGCCGCGTTTCTACCAGAAAGCTCGCCTTTGTACTAGTGCAACCTCTTCGACCAGTTGGTGCATGATGAACTTGAAAAAGGGGGTATCAGCGAAACGCAAAGGACGCGCTCACAAGGAAAAGGCGTTAGACGCGAAAGCAAGCCAACGCCCGTCCGTGTGTAACGCCTTTTCCTTGTGAGCGCGTCCTTTTGTGTTTCGCTGGTTACCCCCTTTTTCAAGTTCATCGCCTTTGTACATAGAGTTCACCACCAGCGTTTTCCGGCAGACATTACCATTACATAAGCTGCAGTTGCTGCAAAGCGTGAGAAGAAGTCGGGGATCTTTTAATGCTACTCGCTCCCCTCTTAAAGGCGAAGCATAAGCGTCCTCCCAAATTTTCTCGTTCCAAATGCAGCCAACTCTTTGAAATATTCGGCGCGTGCGCCCCCTGCCACTTTCTCGTCTTCTTTCTTTGTGAAAGCTCGCGCCTTGAGGCACCGTGTTTGACTGCAGTATCTCTACGGGCCAATTTTCCCGAAATCTTTCCACGTAGCAGGTTAAGCTACGTATAGAAATTGCGGGAAGTTGTACCGACTTATGATCACCCGAGTTCGTCATGTTCTAACGTTTCTTCACCAGAGTACAAATGCTATCATCGTTTTAACATACACCACATGACATAGCCATATATACGTACAATTGTATAACACGTAGCCGCTGGTGACGTCACAATCCATCTTTCTCTCACCCCACGTTCTTCGTTCCTCGTTCTTAACGCGAGTCATGTCTTACGAAGATCCCGACGTCGTTTCCACTGATCATAATCATGTTGCTGCGCTCTCTTCTGTTGCATCGTCACCGCGTTGCAAAGTCAAGGAGAATGAAGTACCGTGTCCTCGTATTCAGGATTCGTTTTGTCGTACGGAATCGGATATGGCGCACTGTTTCCAAGAACTTTTCCATCAGGACTTCTCGGTTTAGACTCATCATTGTAAAAAAGAATCTCAAACCATGGAAATCGAAACAAGCGCGAACGAGACCAATCCAAGCAAAACAAACAAGCGCGAGCTTACGATAGTGCGAAGCGAGCGGTGCGGCTGAGGCTAGATACGAGTACGCATCGAGCGGTCGGTCATGTCCGCATGACACCAGTTTCCCGCGCGCGCATCCCTGAAGGGGCCGCTCTCATTGGTCTCCGCCGTTTGAGGCTCGCATCTTTCATCCTTCGCTGTTGTGTTCGTTCGCTCGGTTACGCCGACGTGGACGCTCGCTGCAGGAACGGGCACCTAAGAGCTGCGCTCTAAAACGTTGACGTCAGTGTGTTTCGAGCCTATGACGCTACGCTCAGAGGCCGAGCGTCTTACCCACTGGGCTGAACCAGCGCCTCCTAGATGGCAGGCCTGTGCACTCTGCTTTATGGAATCATGCTGCTTGGACCGAAATTTTCATTGCCAAGCGCGGCGTGACGAAAGCGGGGACGTCAAAATCACTGCGGCTTAACCGGGAGCGTCCCCTTTAGATTATATGACAATCGGGCAAGGGTAGCATGACGTCACGGATTGAAGTGCACCCGCCTTGTGTTTTCTAGGAGGCGTTGGCCAAGCTTGCCCTTGAGGAGTTCATAACTCGAAGCACCGCTCAGCGGCGTTCAAGTGGACATTAACGCTTTCACATTCACAACTGGTAAGTGCTTAGGTGTCCTCGGATTTTCGTAATATTTTTTATTTAGTCATGTTCTGTTCGATATAATATCCAATGTGATCTCCTCTGCCATCGCGCTTTCTAGTATATTTGATCTCTATTTCCCATCTTATGTTTAACACCTTTCCCTCTGCCACTGTCCACATGTCTCTCGAGGTAATATTTACGAGAAAATTTGTGGCACTTTTACACATTTTCTCTACTGTGAGTCAGCGTATTTTAAAATCCGCCCCCCCCCTTTTTTCCATGTTTTTCTAAGGTCCTATTATAAGGATGTGAAAGACGAGCGTCGCCAAATGCATGTGATCGCTCAGATCGCTTGCGCCGCCTGCGAAGCTATTTTGTGGAAATGTCTACTGACGAGCTGGAAATGTCAAATGGAAATGTCGAAGATGAAAAATTATCTGCTGTTACATGATCTATCGCTTCTTCGTCTGGCGGGTACAAAGTACGGTCGAGATGTGCGTTTCGTAACCCCATCATCGACAGCGTGTACTGCTCCTTCTCGAACTTTGACCTCTACTTAAAGTTATGCGTCCTTTTCAATCTGGAGCACACTCATTGTGACATGGCCAGGATTGTGATAATGAAAATTGAAACGTCGGCGTCGTTACTTTATCGAACCGGTTAGGACTCGTTCAAATTCGTGCGGCTCACTGCATTTGATCTATACCGGGTGTTTGAGCGAACACTCTCAAAATTTTGTTAAAATTACCTGCAGCAGATAGCACAATTCTAGTCCGTGGGCGGGTCTTGACAAAGAGGCGGACATAACTTGCACAAAAAATTAAATTTCATAATCGACTATATAAAAAAAATTTTACCTAATTACCTTATGGTACATCTTGTAATTTACAAATTGCAGCCGAAGAGTTCGCAAGGCGAATCCGCTTGGAACGAATTGTCAGCATGCAGTTTCGATATATTAATTGCCAAGCTTTGTGGAGAAATGCATTGGCGTTCCAGTTACTTATGTGCCTAAATGTATAGAGCGAAATTTTTTAAGGGAAAGTAAGTGCAACGGCAGTGCAGTTTTACCGCTAGTTTGACAGCTCATATCTTGTAAATGGTGTCACCCACGCAATTTTTTGAGGTGGATATGCTTTGTAGTCTCACCCACTAGAATAGTGTAAGCACAGCATTTACCATAAGTTAATTAGTTTAAAGCTTAATTAGCACATTTTTAATAGCTAGTCGATTATGCATTTCAATTTTTGTGCAAGTAATGTGCTCCTCTTCGATTAGACCAGTTTATGGACTAGAATGGGGATATCTGCCACAGGCAATTAAAAAAATTGGAAGTGTTCGCTGAAACACCCTGTATGTAATCGTGCAACCATCGTAACGCTCATGAAAGCAATCCTCAACCTTCCGTCACTCAATTCTCGTTGCAAGATAGCTCGACTTTCCCATCGCACAAGATATATCAGAATCATTACTGTCTCTCCTTTCCAATATGGCCACGAACATGCATATTGACACGTGTACTTGGATACCTTTATCGGGCAACCACGTTTCACCGCCTAACAAGTGTTATCGCACAGCGCAGGACGCACCTGCATGTATCGAAAATTTCTGGAATGTTATCGATGGTTCCATCCGGTGTCTGTGACCGAACCTTGTGTTATCTGATTGCATGTATGCGCGACACGAATAATGTAGAACTTTGTGGAAGACACGCGGGCCCATAGAGTTTCTCACTACATTACCTAGAGGGAAATCTGGCGCTGCTGCGCTGTGGTACGCATGGGAATGCCGGTATATTGTGACTTCGGATTGGCATCGTTCTCGGAGAGACAGGACACCATGAAGACGCGCTTGGCAAGTACCGTTCCGTCTGTCACAATGATTCACTTTCTACTAAAGCAGCACGTGAAAAGCTGTTTTAGCTTTATTATTACGCGAAAACATGTTTTGTTTAACTATTAGAACTTGTTATTGTGTGTACGACTACATGTTACGTAAAAAGTATCAGCGGGCCGCTAAAATTGGAGGACAGACGACAAGGTTCGCGCTCGCTTTGAAACAGTTGGTCGTCTGTTCTTGCTTTTCTTCGCTTGGTCATGCATCGTGGGTGAGTAAAGATGTAATATGCGTGAATGGAAACATCTTATGAAGATTTTACTTTGAGAACGCGTTATTTGCGTAGCCATATCCACGTTTTAGACGAAGCCTCTTACAACACCAGCCAACACGAGCCTCGCAGACACATATACCGTCATTCCCATGACGGCACGGTACCCCCTTAAGAAACTCCCATAGACGGTGGCGCCAGATTACCCTCTAGGTGTTATAGTGAGAAACTCTATGCGCGGGCCCCAGCGATTACTCTGGAACATTCGACGACTGAGGTATAAAAGCCGACGTGCTTGACACGCTGACCAGATTTTGACGACCACCGATCGTGGTCCCCGCTATTGCTCTCCATTGAGTGTAACTTGCTTTTGTGGGCACAAGTTCGCCCAATAAAGCGCTAGTTTCGCCATTAATCGTTTTGCTTTCTTCACCGTCACTACCACGTGACACCTGGTGGAGGTGCTTGTGCGTTCATGTACCGGACGCCCCCACAAAGCCACGATCCAAGCCCGAAGCCCGAGGACAACACCACCGTCACCAAGGACCAGCGAGCTAGGTGCAGGCTGCAAGGACTGGCCCCGGAGCACGAACGTTTGTCTGAGACGACCAGGAACATCGTTACCAAGTCAGCGACCACAATGGCAGCACCAGCGTCCCCCACCGTGCTTCAACAACCTAGAGACCCGCCTACCATCCGTGGAGCTTCGGCGGAGGTTCCAGAAAGCTGGCTGGAGACTTTCGAAAGGATTTCGGTCTTCAACAACTGGACCTCTGAGGACAAGCTGCGCCACGTGTACTTCTCCTTGGAAGATGCCGCGAGGACCTGGTTCCAGGACCGGGAGTCGACCCCTACAACGTGGGAGCTGTTCCGAAGTAACTTCTTACGGACCTTCACTAGCATTCGTCTGGAAAGAAAGGCCGAGGTTCTATTGGAAGCCCGAGTGCAGCTACCAAACGAGAAGGTTACTACGTTTAGAGAAGAAGTGAGCCGCCTATTCCGCCACGCCGACCCGGAAATGTCCGAGGAGAAGAAAATCCACCTACTGATGCGTGGTGTAAATGAGGAGCTTTTCGCTGGAATGGTACGAAGCCCACCGAAGACCATCGACGAGTTTCTTCGCGAGGCCACCAGCATAGAGAAGACACTGGAAATGCGGAACCGGCAATTCAACCACCGCACGAACTCAACAAACTACGCTGGAGTTCAGTCACTGGCCATCGACGACCTGCCCGAGACTATCTGAGCGGTCGTGAGGGAGGAGCTACAAAAGCTGTTCTCTTCATCACAGCCTCAAGTGGCTTCGATTGCCGACGTCGTACGTGACAAGCTCCAACAACAACTTGGAGTAGCCCCTAAATCACCGCAGCCTCAGCCGCAAGCGATTACATACGCCGCCGTAGCCCACCGTCACGCTCCCCCTCCACGCCCACGGCAAGGCCCAGTGACGACACAGTTCCGTCATTCACCACCACCACCGCCGCTAGCACGCCAACCCGTTGCCCCACGCAGCATTCCAAGAAAGACTGACGTTTGGTGCGCCCCCGACCACCGTCCGCTTCGCTGTCACTGCGGAGAAGCTGGACACATCTAACGCCGATGCCCTTACCGCGAGATTTATTTATTTCAAAATACTGCAGGCAGCAATGCTGCCCTATCAGGAGAGGGGGACGTCAAGTGCAATGACAAAGATTTCACAAAGGAATCTACATTTGCACAATCAACAACAGATGCTGGCAGACAATTCCACTCTTCAATTGTGAACGGAAAAAAGACTTCTGAAACATTTTCGTCCTCGCAAAGTACGGGCGGATAACATTCGAGTGATTAATTGTAGAAGACCTGTGTTGTGCTCGGGAAAGATAAGTATCTCGCGGGAGACCGATTTTATTTTGATATATCAAATAGAGCATTTTTAGTCTCGAAGTCTTTCGGCGGACACAGAGGGGTTCCAGATTCAGTCCCTGCAACATGTCAGTACCAGATGAAGAAGACCGATAATCAGATACAATAAATCGGGCAGCGATGCGCTGAATTCGTTCTACTTGTGCGATATATTAAACGTAGTATGGGTCCCATACTGCGGAAGCGGACTCAAGGACTGGTCGAACCAAAGTGCGGTATGCTTCGAGTTTAACACTTCATGGCGAGTCTTTTAGTTTCCTGCGCAAAAAGCAAAGTTTATTAAACCCTGTTGTACAAACGTTCTTCAAATATTTGTCCGAAGTGGGACTGCGAGGGTTCGCCATAAATGCACCGTGCCCACAGCAAGGTGAACGCCCACGTGACATCGCCGACTATCTGGCTGCCACACAGCGGAGTCCTCGAGGACCATCCCGTTCGCCGTCACCAGGCCGCTACCTGGCGCCGCAGCGCCGTCCATACACTGGCCCAGCCCGGCGGCGCCGGTCCGTCAGCCCACATCCGGAAAACTAAAGGCAGCAATCGATGGAGGTGCGGTTGCTGTTCGTCGAACTGACGAAGATCCTCCGCCGCCGACGAAGACGCCGAAAAGACGATCTCAACGATATACAACGAGACGCCGCCATCCAGACGAAACCATAAAGTCAAGACTACACGGACCAGAGACGACTTCACGATGCGACGTTACAGCTTCAGTTCAACACGACGCAGCCGTGATCCGATGCCAAGACCTAATGGCAACGCCATACAAAGGACCACCGACCTCGACGTGCTTTTCGACGGCCACGCAGTCATCACCTTAGCGGATACAGGAGCCCACTACTCCGTCATAAGTGGACCCATCGGCACCCACTTGAAGGTTAAGACTGCATGGGAAGGCCCTCAAATTCGCACCGCTGGAGGACATCTAATACTGCCGAGTGAAATCTCCACCGCAAGAATTACAGTTCAAGACCGGACCTACCCTGCCACCTTCATTATCCTCCAACAGTGTTCACGAGACGTCATTCTCGGCATGAATTTTCTGAACCAACAGGGCGCAATCATCGACCTGAAGTCGAAGTCGATAACGCTGTCGGAAGATCAAGCGATACCGCCGGAGAGCTCTCGTAATCACCACGCCTTGAGTGTGCTCGAAGTTCAAGTCAGCATCCCGCCCCGTTCCAGCATTGTCATTTCCGTCGGCACGAAAATAACTGCAGACATAGAAGGCGTCATCGAGGGTGACAAACGTCTACTATTAGATCGTGAAATTTGTGTCGCAAAAGGGATCGCTCGACTGCACGGAGGAAAAATGAAAGTGTTGGTGACAAACTTCAGCCAGGAGTTCAAGCACCTCAACAAGGGCACGACGATCGCATACGTCGAGGAAATTCTGGAAACCAGAAATACGTTTGTCCTCTCGTATTCTGCCGCATCTAGCCCGACGACCGTAGTTCCCGAACCAGACTTCGACATATATCCAAGTCTCCCCATGATTAAGCAGCAACAGCTCAGAAGTCTGCTTCGACGATACAAAGACTGCTTTTCGACGCCATCGAGGATTCGACAAACACCAGTGGCAAAGTATCGCATAATAATCCAAGAGTGCGCTCGACCACTCCGCCAGAGCCCTTACCGAGTTTCGACGCGGGAACGTGAAGCTATAAGACAACAAGTCAATGAAATACTGCGCGACGACATCATCCAGCCGTCTAAAAGCCCGTGGGCATCACCTGTTGTCTTAGGGAAGAAAAAGGACGGAAGCCTACGTTTTTGCGTCGATTATCGTCGACTGAACAAGATCCCTAAGAAGGACGTATACCCCTTCCCACGGATAGACGACGCATTGGATCGGCTCTGCAACGCTAAATACTTCTCGTCGATGGATCTCAAGTCTGTCTACTGGCAAATAGAAGTAGATGAGAGAGATCGTGAAAAGACCGCCTTCATCACGCCAGACGGCCTCTACGAGTTCAAGGTCATGCCATCCGGATTGTGCTCGGCGCCTGCCACGTTCCAGCGCGTCATGGACACGGCATTAGCAGGGTTGAAATGGCAGACCTGTTTTGTTTACTTGGATGACGTCGTTGTCTTCGCCGGTAATTTCGACGATCACCTTAGGCGGCTTGCGACAGTACTAGAGGCCACCAAGTCATCAGGGCTCACTCTGAAGCCAGAAAAGTGCCGCTTCGATACGATGAGCTTCTGTTCCTTGGCCACGTCATCCGCAAGTCTGGAGTCCGCCCCGACCCGCAGAAGACTACTGCCATCGCAAAATTCCCATAGCCCATCTACAAAAAGGCAGTGCGTCGGTTCCTTGGCATGTGTGCCTACTACAGGCGCTTTGTCAAGGACTTTTCACGCATCGCTGAGCCGCTGACACATCTAACTAAATGTGATGTCGAGGTCAAGTGGGAAACGCCGCAGGCCGACGCATTTCAAGAACTCAAACGACTCATGCAGTCTCCCTCAGTACTTACGCACTTCGACGAGGACGCCGATACCGAAATACACACTGACGCCAGCAGCCTAGGCCTCGGTATCGTCCTAGTCCAGAGAAAATGCGGACTTGAACGCGTGATAGCTTACGCTAGCGGGTCGTTGTCAAAAGCAGAAGGGAATTATTCTACAACCGAAAAGGAGTGCCTCGCCATCGTTTGAGCTACAGCAAAATTTCGCCCTTACCTATATGGCAGGCCATACAATGTCGTCAGGAACCATCACGCCTTGTGTTGGCTAGCGAATTTAAAGGACCGTTCAGGACGGCTGGCGCGGTGGAGCCTAAGACCGCAAGAATATAATGTCACTCTAACCTACAAGTCCGGACGAAAACACCCTCATGGCGATTACCTGTCACTCACCCCGATTGACCCGCCACCGCAAGATGACGAGGATGATGACGCCTTTCTTGGGATAATAAGCGCGGAAGACTTCTCTGAACAGCAACGAGCAGACCCGGAGCTAAAAGTCCTCGTCGATTATTTGGAAGGGCACACCGACCTTGTCCCTAGGGCATTTAATCGCGGATTGTCTTAGTTCACGCTACAAAACAACCTGTTAGTGAAGAACTTCTCACCAGTGCGCGCCGACTTCCTTCTTGTTCCGTCAGCGCTGCGTCCAGAAATACTGCACGCTCTGCATGGCGATCCAACCGCTGGGCACCTCGGATTCTCTCGGACGCTGTCAAGGATACAGGAGAGGTATTACTGGCCGCGTCTGAACGCCGACGTCACCCGTTATGTCAAAACATGCCGAGACTGTCAGCGACGCAAGACACCACCGACAAGGCCAGCAGGATCACTACAGCCGATCGAACCTCCTTGCCGACCATTTCAGCAAATTGGGATAGATGTGTTGGGGACCGTTTCTGACGTCAACATCCAGAAATAAATGGGTCGTCGTGGCGACGCACTATCTCACCCACTTCGCTGAGACTAAAGCTCTACCAAAAGGCAGCGCAGCCGAAGTGGCGAAATTCTTCGTCGAGAACATCCTGCTGCGACATGGGGCACCAGAAGTCCTCATCACCGACAGAGGAATGGGCTCTAAAGCAGAGCTCACCCAAGCCATGCTGCAATACAGCCAGACAAGCCACAGGAGCACAACTGCCTACCACCCGCAGACGAATGGTCTCACGGAGCGCCTGAACAAGACCCTCACCGACATGCTAGCAATGTACGTCGACGTCGAGCACAAGAGATGGGATGTGGTCCTGCCGTACGTAACCTTTGCTTAAAACACGGCGGTGCAAGAAACAACACAGATCACGCTGTTTAAGCCGGTTTACGGCAAGAACCCGACGACGACGCTCGACACCATGCTGCCGCAAGTCACTGACAAAGAGAATCTCGACGTCGCCACGTATCTCCAGCGCACCGAAGAAGCTCGACAGCTCGCCCGCCTACGGATCAAGAACCAGCAGCGTACCGATAGCCGACACTACAGCCTCCGACGACGCTACATTCTAGTACCAGCTCGGCGACTGTGTTTAGGTTTGGACCCCGATACGTCGACGAGGACTCAGTGAGAAACTATTGCGACGCTATTTCAGACCCTACAAGGTCATCCGACGTATTGGCGCACTGCACTATGAGGTAGTGCCAGACGGCAATTCGCATTCACAGCGGCGCGGCGCACGATCTGAAGTGGTCCACGTGGTGCGTCTTAAACCCTTTTACGCACGCTGACGAACTTCCTTATTTTGCTGTTTCCTTGCTACGGTTGTTTTTGTTTATTAGTTTCGTTTGTTTGCAACATCGGGTCGATGCTTTTTAAGAGGGGGGGGGGTATTCACACGTGTACTTGTTTATGTTTATTGGGCAACTACGTTTCAACACCTAACAAATGTTATCGCAGAGCGCAGGACACCCTGCATGTATCGGAAGCTTCTGGAATGTTATCGATGGTTCAATCCGCTGTCTGTTACCGAAACTTGTGTAATCTGATTGAATGTATGCGCGACGCGAATAATGCAAAACTTCGTGGAAGACACGAGGGTCCCAGCGATTACTCTGGAACATTCGACGACTGATGTATAAAAGCCGACGCGCTTGACCCACTGATCAGATTTCGACGACCGCCGATCGCCGCTATTGCTCTCCTTTGAGTGTAACTTGCTTTTGTGGGCAGAAGTTCGCCCAATATAACGCTAGTTTCGCCATTCGCCGTTTTGCTTTCTTCACCGTCACTACCACGTGACAATATAATACCGACGTCACCATGCGCAGAAGGTTGATGTGCCTGGCTGCAGAACAGCTGCCCATTCTCATTCGTGTCTTCTCAATACCTGTCGCGAGTGGAACATTCAGCATTTGTTATTTGGTGCTAATAATTCCAATGCTTTCAAGCCTATCATAACTAATATACTTAGCTCTGAGCGTCATTCATTCATTCATTCATTCATTCATTCATTCATTCATTCATTCATTCGGTCGATCGGTCGGTCGGTCAACAAACTTTATTAAGGTCCTAAAGAACTATTAAGTAGTAGTTGCGGGCCGCTCCCACCTTGGGGCCGGTAGACCATGGTCCTCCGCCCGTTCGCGGGCCCTTTGGACAGCCCTTAGTTGGTCCTGGGGATCGCCGCTTTTAAGGGCCTCATCCCAGTCCTCTTGTTTATTGAAAGATGCGTTTTGTTACACAGAACATTAGCAGAGCAGGTGTGCTAACGATCAATACTCTTCATTGCACTCAGGGCAGTGTGGCTCGATCTCCGGAGCAACGCGTCTAAACTTTCCTCTCGAAGCGAAAGACCCCGTTTGTAACCTTCTCAATGTGGAAGGTTGAGGTCTAGTTAGCTTTGGGTGTGGGAGCGGGAATCGCCTGCGCCCAAGCTGATAGTGTTTGACTATTTCATGAAAAGAGAGTAAAGGGTTAGAGTTATGCTCACAATCACGACCGCTTAGCGTATCAGGACCCTTGCGGAATGTTAGACCTCGCGTTTAGTCATGAACTAGCTCATTCGCGTTGGGTTTGCTGGGATGTAGATAGGTTCCCATGTGCACCGGGAAACATGCGATAGTGTCAACAGCATCAGGCTGTCTTTGCTTGATTATAGCCGCCGCCTCTTTGGAGGTTAGGCCAGATAGAAAGGCTCGTATGGCTGATCTCCAGTCAGTGTATATGTAAGGCCGCAGGGGGTCATTCATAGCTAGAGCAATGGCAGGCTGTTCAGCCGCCGCTACCGTGGTGTGTCTTATCGAAGCTGCATTAAGGATTTTCCCGTGAGGATCAGCTACAACAGCTACAAATGAATCTGTGCACCCATACTGGGCAGCATCTACATAGGTAGTTAATTGCAGGCTTTTGCGCGTAAGGTCATTGAGAGAGCGGGCTCGTGCCTTGCGTCTAGCTGCATTATATTGGGGTTGGGGTGTACATTCCGAGGGAAAGGGCTAACCTGAAAGGTCGCCCTAACGGTGTGAGAGAGCATGACGGCAATCGCGTCGATGGCCAAGGGGGCCAGACTTGCGGACATTATTATGCTTCTGCCTGCCTTCGAAGGCGAGAGGCGGACGGTTTGTGCCGTTCTTTGTGCTTCGATTGCCTCCGTCATGGTATTGTGAACCCCTAATTGTAGGAGCTGCTGCGTGCTAGTGGGAATTTCCAGTATGCGTTTGATGCCTTTTCTTATCAGTGTATCAATTTTGGCCTCCTCCGAGCGGGACCAGTTGAGCGCCGAGGCTACGTCGCTTATATGGCTCATGAGGAACGCATGATACAGCCTAAGGAGATTGCTCTCACTGAGGCCGCCTTTGCGGTTCGAGACTTGTGATTAATCGGAGCCTATTTTCCTTCTTTGCCTTGACGCGGACAACAGTTTGATTGTTGCTTCCCTTCGCATTAGTATCAGACCTAGAATTTTGGCCGATTCGACTCTGGGAATCACCTGACCAGAGAGAGAGAGAGAGAATGAAGAGGAAAGGCCGGGAGGTTAACCAGATATGAGTCTCCGGTTTGCTACCCTACATTGGGGATGGGGGATAGGGGTTAGAAAGATGACAGAGAGGAAAACGCAAAAAAAGAAAAAAAAGAACAACATGCACATGGAGACACACACACAAAAGCCGTTCCAGTTAAAGTCGTTCACACAGACCGGTAGATCGCAAAAAGCGCAATAGCGCTTGCACGGCCTTCTTCTGTAACGGTAGGTCCTTTCGATGTTGTAGAATTCTTTTTTCGGATAGCGGTTGGTCGTCCAGTTGGTCAAGTTCGAGGCGAAGGCATGCCCTCTGTGGGCTGTACTGCGGGCAGGCGCACAGAATATGGCCAATTGATTCGTCAGGGCCGCAGTGGTCACAGGTTGGGGTGTCGGCCATCCCTATGTGGAATGCATAGGCTTTGGTAAAGGCGACGCCCAACCAAAGTCGATATAAAAGGGTACCCGCCGTGGTTGCTCAGTGGATATGGTGTTGGGCTGCTGAGCACGAGGTCGCGGGATCGAATCCCGGCCACGGCGGCCGCATTTCGATGGAGGCGAAATGCGAAAACACCCGTGTGCTTAGATTTAGGCGCACGTTAAAGAACCCCAGGTGGTCAAAATTTCCGGAGTCCTCCACTACGGCGTGCCTCATAATCAGAAAGTGGTTTTGGCACGTAAAACCCCAAATATTATTATTATTATATAAAAGGGTGGCGTCTCTACGGCGAAGCTGTGATGGCGCTCGAAGACTTAGTGTGGGATCAAGTGAGCACAGTCGCGTATTTCTTAAATGTGGTTCGTTCCATTGCGACGCGGTGCACTGCCGAGCCAGTAGGCGGAGCTTCCGTGCTGCGTCAGTTCTAGAAAGAGGAATCGGGACGTGGCGCTCCTCAGTATGGGCTGAGCGGGCAGCGTGATCCGCCCGTTCATTGCCGATAATCCCGCAGTGACTTGGAAGCCACTGGAAGGTTATTTCATGGCCTGCATCACTTATATGGTGGTGTAACGTCTCTGTAATATGGAATATTAGTTGTTCGTGCGGTCCGCGTCGTAAAGGTGACAGTAGAGACTGCAGTGCCGCCTTCGAATCGCAGAATATTGTCCACTTGTGTGGCGGTTCATCACCAATGTGATGAAGGGCAGTAAAGAGCGCTGCAAGCTCTGCTGCCGTCGATGTTGTCCCGTGGGTCGTCTTAAATTTGATTGTTGTAGGTTTCTCTGGTATGACGATTGCTGCCGCGGAGCTGCTTGGAAGGGCAGATCCATCAGTGTAAATATGCGTAGAGTCACGGTAGTTCTCGTACAAATGTAGTAGCGTGAGCTGTCTAAGGGCTGGTGATGATAGATCAGCTTTTTTCGAGATACCAGGTATTGCAAGGTTGATTTTTGGCTGAGCGAGGCACCATGGAGGGATCGAAGGTCTCGCAGCCGGAGTGAAACAAGCTGGCAATGATTCATCATATGCGGTTATCGTTTGGCTGAAAGATGTGTTTGGTCTGTCCGCTGGTAGAGAGGCTAAATGGTGACGAGGAGTCCTGGCTAGATGCCTTATATGGGTCCTGAGTACTTCAATTTCAATGTGAGTCTTGGCAAGGTGGTCTCTAGCGATTGCTATCGTAGCCACTGTGGAAGCACTCTTAGGCAGGCCTAGACAGATCCGGAGCACTTGACCCTGAAGACCTTGTATTGGGCGTAGATTCGTTTTACCTGTGTTGTTTATTGCTGGCAAGCTGTATCGCAGAAATCCTAGAAAAAGCACCCTGTACAGTTGCAACATGGCACTTGGCGACATTCCCCAGGTCTTGCCAGCGAAAAAATTGAACAGGTGGCAGATGCCTGTCAACCGTTTTTTCACGTATGATACGTGCGGGCTCCATGACAAGTCCCTGTCGATTATGACACCTAGAAACTTGTACGATCGGACCTTTCGTATTATTGGGCCATTTATCTTTACACTGTAGTTTGCCATGGGTTTGCGCGTAAATGGCACTATAGTGCGCATTTCTCGGAGGAAATTTCCAGGCCTCGATTACGGAGGTAGATAGCAGTTTGTGTGGCGGCTCTCTGAATTCTCGCTCGCAACTGTAGGCGTGTTACTGCAGACGACCATATGCAGATGTCATCCGCGTACATTGATAGCCTGACAGTGGTTGGCACGTGCTCAAGGAGAGCAATTAGTGTTAGATTAAATAAAACAGGGCTAAGTACACCGCCCTGGGGGACGCCGCGGTAGCTATAATGTCGACAAGTATGGCCTTCCTCGGTGCTTACAAAAAAGGATCGCATGGATAGATAGCTCCGTATCCATTGAAACATTCGACCACCCACTCCTACCTCTGCGTGTTGTGTTACAGCTCGTTGTGTTACAGCTACAGCTCTCAGTGTTGGGCTTAAAGTCCTACACTAATTGCCTGCAGTGTCAAGGATACTCGATATCGCAGTAGTCAGCCGTCAGTTAGAGCGTCCAGCTCTAACTGCACGTTGCCACAAGTGCATGAGTTGGAATTCCAGCGTGCGGTGGGCCAAGTTTAATTTTTCATTGTCCTGAAGCTGATGATCAGGAGGCGGCCTAACAACGACGATAGCCACCGTCGTAGGCGCAACGAAAGGACAGACAGACAGACAGACAAACGAATGAACACCGCAAACCCAGTTTCGAACTCTTAACTGCTGTCGCTGTGAAAACCTTGAGTCTCAACATCCACCCCGGATGTGCTGCTCACCCTCTAATGTCGCCGAAACGCTCCTACGGCATGCGTGATCGAAGAAGTGACCAGAAGTAGAATGCTTGCAGCACTGGGTTGCCTAAAGAAAAAAAAATAAAGAAGAGAAAATAAGAATAGTATTAAAAGTGAGAATACGCTTATACATACTCTGTTGTACTTATAGACAAGCATATGTCCAGTCTAATTATGCCTGTCTACTTAGTTATGATTGCCTTCTCTAGGAAATATACCGACAGTTCATTGTCTTCCGTGGTATTTATTGTAGAACGAAGCCCGTGAAGAGTTTGTGAACTAACCACCTTCGCGATGCAATCCGTTGTGTCTCGACAACGTCGGTTAATGGCGCAGGAGAGGGTTGCTTTTTACGAGAGGATGCCCTCGTTAGCGTTTTTCGTAGCTACGTACATAGATACTTTTTGTGAGGTGTAATGTCAAGAATAGTCGCAGTCAAAATTATTTTCTTCGCATTGACACACATGCGACATCGTACACTTTTCACGATTTTTAATATTGTCACTTTCTATTTGACGGTGAAAGTGTTAGACGCAAAAGTTGTTACAAGTAGTATTGGCTTTCTATTCTAATTGCTACACTACGCACATTATAGCGAGAGAGAGTGAGAGAGAAAAGAAATGCGGGGAGGGAGGTCAATCAGACGCGCGTCCAGTTTGCTACCCTAACGCTGAGGGAATGGCTTAAGGGGAGAAAAGAAAGAAGTAAGAGGAAAATAAGCTTGCTTTTGGCGAATACTCTGGAAACAGAAGGGGTGAAAAAGTGCCTAGCACCCAAACTTGACAAGTGCATTTTGCGCGACCACTGCTCGGCTCGCAGAGACGCCGCAGCGGAGCAGCTGCAGATATATAATTATCTATAAATATATGTATTTCTTCACTGTAGTACACAGTGACTTGATTCTTAAAGATATTTTTACTGACGCTCTTTCAACACAGTTTCAACAAGAAAGAAGTAGCGAAAAGTACAACTTGCCGGCAAATCAAATGTCAAACTCTTACATTGACGACTGCTTTCCATTTCTTACGTCCCCGGTTTATTCATTTTATTCCCTCTGCTTATCTAGAGAAAAAAAGAGTCAGGGCTGTGCCTCCGGAAGGCGCGAGCAGGAAATGGTTGAAAGCGAACTCTCGTAGGCGGGCGCTGGCTGTCACGTCTCTTGTGCATTTTGATTTTGTTTTCGTTGCCCGTCTATGCACAGGGACATTGTGACATGTGTGGTGCTATGATTTTAGCGATACGTCCCTCTCTGAGACATGCGACTACATCTACAAGCATAAACTTCACATGTGGTTCGAAGGAAGCGTCGAAGGAAACACGAGGGCAGGCAGCCAGTGCAAAGTTGAAAAGAAATAAGAGCGTTAAAAGAACACAGACAGACGCACTAAGAGCGATCGGTAGGACGGGGAAGAGACTGTCGACGTAGAAATGGCTCCCACTCGCCTTTGCTCGCGTGAATCCTGTTGAGGAAGGAGCACACACGGCGTACAGCTTCAACGGAATGCGACACCGCTTCCTGCTTAGATGACCTCGCTCTGTGGACTTGTGTTTGCCTTGTCATCCTGCTCGCGGAGCTACTTGGAGTACGGTTGCAAGTATACATATAAACAAGGCAAAGCGAGAGCTGTGTCCCCTGTTGTCAGATCCAACCGAACCTGCTGATGCCATGACAAACTCTCGTCGCGCTGCTTTCTTTCTTTCTTTTTTGTTCTTTGTGCTCCTAAGGGGTCCGTTGTTTTCTCTGTTTTTTCATTGCTCATGGGAAATGTTTTAGTCGAACGACCTCATTTCCGTGCAAACAAAGCGTGAGAAGTGGGTTAAAGAGCGATGTCTGTAGCGCTTGAGAAAAAAGAAATGTTTTGACTAATACCCACATAGGACTTACAAAGCGTAAATTGTTTGACATCGATAACTACTAGGCAGACAGGCGTCAATGTTACTGATTAATTTTGTGCCCTCTTTGCTACTCTTTAGAAGCAGCGGAGTGTGCGCCCTGCTGGGATTTTGCCGACACATTATGCTGCTCTCACAAAATATATTAGCATCAGCATCAGCACTCCTAGTGGTTTTCATCACTTAGAAGCGCTTATTTCCTCTTTTACTCCATCGAGCTACTGGCAACGTTTAGCAAGTAAGGTTTAAAGTTACAAATTTTTGAACAAATTGGTGCCACTATAAGAAACTTCAGCAGAAGGTCCCTCCAAGGTACGGCTAAACTCCAAGGTATGGCTAAACATGACTTCCACGTAGCGCATGAAATCGTTCTACGCTTCAAACGGTAAAGGTCAGCCCGGCGTCCTTCAAATAACTCTATGCAGTCTATTCAGACTTTAACGGAACGCACATGCATTACCATGAGTGTGACAGAACAATCACATTGGTGACATTGTTAGTTATCTTTTGCTGTCACGCAGGAGTTACTGCTAAGAGCGTGCGATTACGGTGCGGCAGGCAGGCATTTGGTTGGCTGAGACCAAGAAGGTTAACGAAAACTACTGGAGTGGAAGTCGTCTACACCGGTCTATGGGCTCGGGTGAAGCCGGCGGCGGCCATCTTACGAAGGGGAGGGGGGGGGTGAGGATCAAGGAGCAGCCTGCCAACAGCTTCGCAGCGCTGTTCGCCGACTTTTTCAGTCGTTTTTAATCGCGTAACCTATTTTCAAGTTCTAATGCAACACTGTGGGCGACGAGGCGAGCCATGTAAGAGGTCTCCGGACCGCAGATATCCGAGTACTGGGGTATTTTTTTCATTTTATTGGCATGAATATGCAGCTGCCGCAATGTAGAGAAGAACTCGCGCAATAATTAGCGTTTATTCGCCTTCTTCAATGCAGTCTATAAATTGTTCAATCACAAAAGCTGTCAGAACAAGTAGTAATTAAAAACTGAAAACGTAGCATGAGAAATAGCAGTACATGCAACAGGTATAAGTATTCATTATTATCTTCAATATCATCATATGTTGCCGATTATTTTGCATTCTCATTGCGTAGAGGGTTTAGGGCGCTTGGTTTTGTCCCGCCTGTTGACATCCTCTTGATCACCAATGCCAACAAATTTTGATGCAACAGACACAGCATTTCTGTCTTTTCAGACCGCCACTACAACATCATCACTTGTGACGTATTCAGCGGAGTATCCTCGCGGCTTCTTGTTCATGAGTTTTATTTTATTCAAGAGGGTACTATCCTATAGGCTGTTTTTTCTCACTGTCCAACTGCCAAAATTTTGTCATGTCGTAGTCGGCAAAGGAGTGGCACTGATGTAAAGTAGGTATCAAAATAAAGGTGATAACTGCATCCAAAAGGAATTCTTTTAGACAGACGCAAGACAACACCAGAACGAAGACCGTAGTCTTTCTTCAGCTCAGCAGGAGTCGTGTTTTCCCCCCTGGTATACCGCAAAGTCGTATAGTAAACCGCTTCTACCAGATATAGCAAACACTTTTATTCCCCAGAAAGATGGCTTACATTTCACGTACTGTTATGTGGAAAGCTGTACCTTGAAAGGGATCATATGCTCATTGATTGAGCATGCTTCCTCAAAAGCCAGTTCCAAGCATCGCTTTCGTACGAGTTCCACAAAAGGACGCACTTTCCACCGACGAGCTTCACTGTGGAAATCGGAATCTTCTGCAACAATGTGTAGATTATTTCGAAGCTTGAAAAAGCGCTTCTCCGTCATAGTTTCACATATAAGTGGAACCTTCAACATCGGGTTCCAATAGAGCCTTACCCGAGGCAAATAGACTACACCCATCATAAAATGCATTCCGAACAACTTCCTTATTTCATCGACTCTCATGTTCACGTTATGCAGAGTTTACTGCACGCTATACAGATTAGTGTTCGCTGCTATCACCTTGAAAACTGACTTAGTCACGTATATGGAAAAGTACATGTACGGCCCACACGTTTCGCCTGCGTCCGGAGGCCACTCGTCGTGACCGCTGAAGTGGGTGTCTGATGGGGGCGCGTAAAATTTTTTTTTCCACTGAAAGTTTTTAGGTATGTTATCTTCTGCACTTATCTCTTTCAATGGCTACCTGTGATGCTCCTCTTCTTCATCTTCGCAGGGACGCGGTATGTTACCATCATTTTCCTGCGGGCGTCTTCTTGTGGAACGTCATCTTCATCGTCGCGTTCACCGATATGGGACACATTCCCCCGAAGCAAAATCAGCTGTTTCTTTGGTTAATTGATGCAATTTTGGTTGGTAGAAAGACGCGCAAGACAAGCCCATAAGATCTGAAATATAGCAGCAACGTACGCGGTTAGACGGAAATTGGCAGCCGATCGACTTTACTTCCCGTATCACGCTATGTACACAATTGTGACCATGCATTGGATGCGCTGCTGTCAAGGCAGTCTTTCAATTAACGCTGAATATTTCAACACACGTACATATTTGCATGTTAGGCATTGTTTCTATATTTCTTAGAGCAGGAAGACTTCTGAGAAAAAAAGGAGAAATAATCGAAAAAGATCACCTGCGGAAGCCGTCGCGTTCGCCGCAATGTTGTTTGTTTTTGGTCATATTTGCTTTACTACCTGCCAGATGGCCCTGAAAATTTCAGTGTTACCAGACAAGAGCACAAAATGAGCTAAAACTATCGAAAACATGGAGTTTTGGCATTTCTTTCTGTAAAAGCCGCAAGACTGAAATGTACACAATTGTGTACATAGCGTCTGAAAGGGCTACGTGACTGTTTGAGGCTTCTCAGTCATCATTGCAAGCAAATATTTGTGCAATGTTTCCCGCTGTAGCACCTGGGTTGCTGGCTTGAAATCAAACAGTAACACGAAAGGTTTCTCTAACCAAGGATTAAGATTTCTCAAGGCAGTTTGACTTGCGACACTTTCGCTATCACGAACGCCAAAGCTCGCGTTTACGTCAACGTCGTGTCTTACGTTAGCCAGAGGCAAAGAGTTGAACGTTATATATATATACCCCGCAGGGGCGTCTGCGCAAGCAGGCGTTTGATGTGTTGCGACACCACGTACCCGAGCACACGAGGGTTGGACCCTCCCGCGTGTAGCCGTGCGCGGCTTAGCCGTGTCCGGGGAAAGGGGGATCCTGGAGTTTGAGCCGATGCCGGGTGTTTGGACCTTTAAGGCCCCCCGACGGAGGCAACACACCTCTTTGGCCTCTGCTTCACGTAGACGGCACCCCCGGACTGACCCACCCGGGGGAAACCGGCAGTCGCCTTTTCCTGTCTCTCTCTTCGCACACCTTCGTCTTTCCCTCTCACTTTTAATCTTTCCTGTCTTCTTTTTCTTCTGATAACTTCCAACATTCCTGGCGGCGAGGGTTAACCTGGTGTGGTATGACCTACCTTGGTTATAACATATGTGGTTATAGCGGCGACGTACAGTTGGCATGGTAGGGCTTGTTTCACCACATACCTTGCCTTGTCCCCTTGTTGGGCTCGGTGGTGGGTGACTGGCATCGTCACTGAATACTCAACATATTTCACGGGAACTTCCAGCCCCTTCTCAACTGATCGTCCCTCTAAAAGGGGGCGCACCGATGCTACATTTCAATTTTCTCTCAACGCCACTCAGACTTTCCCGAAGGTTCACGTTGTTCACAGTGAAAAGCCTGACAAGAAGGCAAGAACGATTTTACCATTCGTTGTGACGAAGTATCTCACAGGGACCATTGGAGGCGGCTATAAAATCACCAAGCTGGCCAGTGGCGACTTATTACTCGAATTGAAAGACAAAGCACAACATGACAAGCTAACGAACCTTGTAGAACTTGGAGACATCCCCGTCAGTTTAACAGCACACCGAACCATGAATACGTCCAAAGGCGTAATTTCTGACATTGACTTGATGGACTTGACCGAAGAAGAACTCCTGGAAGGATGGAAGGATGAAAACGTAATAAGCGTACAAAGAATAAAGATCAGACGGGACAACAAGGAGCTGCCAACTAAGCACCTGATAGTTACCTTTGGCTCTAGCACATTACCAGAGACATTAGAAACTGGATATATCAAAATCAGAGTACGACCGTACATCCCCAACCCACGACGTTGCTTTAAATGCCAGAGGTTTGGCCACGCTTCCCAGAGCTGCCGAGAGCGGCTAACATGTGGGAAATGCGGCATCAACGATCATTCTGCAGATGACTGTAAGGCTGAGCCCCGTTGTAGCAATTGCAATTGTGGCCACCCTGCATATTCTCGATCATGCGAAGTCTGGAAAAAAGAAAAAGAAATAATTGCGATAAAGGTAAAAGAAAAAATAACTTTCAGAGAAGCAAGACAACGCATCTCACCAACATTTGCACAGACCGCATCTTTCGCCGAAGTGGTACGTCGGGGGGCAGTACCACAATGGCACTTGGCGGACGCCAGCACCACGCGTAGCGAGCGTGCGGCAACGCCACCCGCCCCCATGGTGGGAGCAGCGAAGGCTTCCCTACCTCTCCCGAATTTGACCACACTGGAGGCCTCTGCTAGTGCTGGCACCAGTCAGCCCAGCTCAGAGGTCAAGAAAAACCCACCAACCACCAGGATGGTGGGCTCCAAGGCCTTGTCTTCCGAGACAAGGCTTTCACGGAAAACATACCGCTCGCAAGAGCGCGTGTCCAGTGCCTCTCAAGAGGCCATGGACACAACACCCAGTCAGAAGGCGCAGTTGACGCCTAAGGAGCGGCGCGATTTTGTCGACCGCTCCAGAAAAGATAAAACTCCAATTACAGGGCCCCAAAAGGGCACTGCAAGCTAAACCAAGTTCATTCTCTCTGACACATAGCACAACATTTATCTTAATATGGGTACACTAATTATTCAGTGGAATATCAGAGGCCTGCTTTGCAACCTCGATGATGTCCAAGAAATCCTTAAAGAACTAACTCCAAAAGTGCTGTGTGTCCAGGAGACTCATTTGAAATCTAAACATAAACACTTCCTTCGTCACTATGTTATTTTTCGGAAAGATCGCGACGATGCCCTCGCATCATCTGGCGGCGTAGCCATCATAGCTGACAAATCTATAGCCTGTCAACACTTACGGCTACAAACACCCCTCGCGGCAGTGGCCGTTCGTGCTGTACTTTTCAATAAACTGATAACCATCTGCTCTTTATACATACCGCCACATTTTCAGCTTCACAAACAAGAATTACAAACATTAATAGATCAGTTACCCGAACCATATCTTGTGCTTGGAGATATAAATGCACACAGCAACCTATGGGGCAACTCGCGCTGCGACGCGAGAGGTCGCCTGATTGAGCAGTTCCTTTTTTTTTCAGGTGCATGTCTTTTGAATGGGAAGGAGCCAACGTATTACAATCTGGCAAACAAAACATACTACTCAATAGATCTTAGCATTGCATCTCCTACTCTTCTACCTTACTTTAAATGGAAAGTTATTAAAAACCCATACGGGAGTGACCATTTCCCTGTAGTTCTAAGCAGACCAATGTGTAATGAATGGCTTCCACAATTACCTCACTGGAAAACTGACTCAGCTGATTGGAAAAAGTTCAAAAATCTTGCTTCTTTATCCTGGGACGACATGTGTGCTTAAAGCATAGATGCTGCGGTTGAATATTTTACGGTTTTTCTCCTTGACACCTCCTCCAAATGTATCCCTGTAACAAGTGGATTGTCCACAAAACACCGTCTTCCGTGGTGGAACGATGAGTGTCGAATAGCGCGAAAGAAGCAACACAAGGCATGGGGTTTACTTCGGGATTCTCCGACAGCAGAAAGTCTAGTCAATTTCAAGCAGGTGAAATCCCAGGGTCGGAGAACGCGGCGACAAGCTAGAAGAGAGAGTTGGAAAAAGTATATATCGGGCATTAACTCATACACTGATCAAACAAAGGTTTGGAATAGAGTGAACAGAATAAAGGGTCGACAGCCTTACTCGCTGCCTTTGGTGAATACTCAAGGCGACAACATGGAAGATCAGGCGAACTTTCTTGGCGCACATTTCGAACAGATATCCAGCTCGTCGCACTACTCTGAAACATTCCAAAGGTACAAAAGGCAAATAGAAGGGAAACCACTAGACCGGAAAAGCATAAAATGCGAGGCATACAATAGACCTTTTTGCATGCCAGAGCTTCAGGCAGCTCTAAACAGCTGCAACAAATCTGCCCCCGGTTCTGACCGCATCCTATATGAAATGCTAAAACACCTGCCGCCTGAAACACAAAAAAGCCTTCTTTGTCTTTACAATTCCATATGGTCGTCCGGCCACATTCCCTCGGCTTGGAAAGAGGCCATCATAATTCCTATATTGAAACCGGGTAAGGACCCTCCTTTGGCAAACAGTTATAGGCCTATAGCATTGACGAGCTGCTTATGCAAAGTTTTTTAGAAGATGGTAAACAGTCGCCTGGTACATTATCTAGAAATAAACAAGAAATTAGATCCATATCAATGTGGCTTCAGAGAAGGCAGGTCGACGACAGATCAGTTTGTACGCATGGAAATGTACATCAGGGATGCATTTGTCCACAAGCAGCTTGTGTTATCAGTGTTTCTTGACATGGAGAAGGCGTATGATACTACGTGGCGCTTCGGGATCCTTCGGGATCTTTCTGCAATGGGCATTCGTGGCAACCTGCTGAGCATAATTGAAAGTTATCTCTCTGACAGGACATTTCGTGTTAGAGTTGGCAACGTACAGTCTCGACAATTTATACAGGAGACAGGTGTACCGCAGGGTGGAGTACTGAGCTGTACGTTATTTATTGTTAAAATGAACTCCCTCCACACCGTATTGCCTCGAACACTCTTCTACTCCGTCTATGTGGACGATGTACAGATAGGGTTCAGGTCATGCAATGTTAGCATTTGCGAGAGGCAGCTACAACTTGGCTTGAATAGATTCTCAAGGTGGGCGGACGAGAATGGTTTTAAGTTGAACCCCCAAAAAAGCACATCTGTCTTATTTTCAAACAGGAGAGGTGTACTACCACAACCAGACATTAAATTAATGGAGAAAGACTAACTGTTAGCCCTGAACACAAATTCTTAGGTATTATCCTGGACACAAAGCTTAACTTCATTCCCCACTTAAAGTATATTAAAGAAAAATGCCTGAAGACCATGAACCTCCTCAAGCTGCTCTCTCGAACAACTTGGGGTGACAGGAAGTGTCTGCTTAGCCTGTGTAAGAGTCTCGTACAATCACGCCTCGACTACGGAGCCGTGCTGTACCACTCCGCAACAGACTGCGCTAAAGATTCTCAACCCAATCCACAACCTCGGTATACGACTGGCAACAGGCGCCTTTAGAACGAGCCCTGTTGAAAGTCTCTGTGTTGAGTCCAACGAATGGTCCTTACATCTACGCAGAACATTCCTAAGTTTATCATACTACACCAAGGTAAAATCAGACACCGAACATCCATGCCATTCCATCGTTAGCGACCTCTCCACTGCCAGACTTTACTGTAACCGCCCACTTATTAGAACTCCTTTGAGCCTGCGCTTGGAAGCAATGGCAGAAAAAACAGACATACACTTCCCAGAAAATAATCTAATGCCTCCCACTCGCCTTCCACCGCCTTGGGAATGGCAGACCATGGAGTGCGATATCTCTTTTGTTGCAATAACGAAACATGCACCTGAGGCACACATACTATCACACTTCCTCTAACTCCAAGCGAAGTACTGCTGTGCCGAGTTTTATACAGATGCTTCCAAATCATCTGCTGGTGTCGCGTATGCAGCTCTTGGGCCATTCTTTTGCACCTCCGGTGCTCTAAATCCCAACACAAGTATTTTCACAGCTGAAGCGTACGCGATACTCTCAGCTGTAAAACATATCAGACAAAGAAATCTCAGTAAGGCCATCATTTTCACAGATTCATTAAGCGTAATAAGGGCCTTAATGAGTTTTCGAAAACATAAGAACCCTGTTTTTAATGAACTATACACCCAACTATGCCTAGCTTAAATGTACAACCAAAAAATCGTCCTATGTTGGGTACCTGGCCATAGGGGCATAAAGGTAATGTAGCTGCTGACGAAAATGCAACGTCAGTCGCCTTTAATGAAACGGATATGAATAAACCTATACCAGCAAAACAACTTAAGCCCTTCTTACGCCACAAACTGAGGAAGTACTGGCAGGACCAATGGGATAATGCAGTATTGAATAAGCTACACGTTATCAAACCAAAATTAGGGAACTGGATAACTGAAAGAATAGCAAGACATAAGGAAGTGCTTCTGTGTAGATTAAGAATAGGACATACGTACGCCACTCACTCCTACCTTTTGACGGGAAGCGAACCTCCGACATGTACCAAATGTGGCAACAGGCTTACAGTTATTCGTTCTTATCCAATGCACTGAAATAGAGGCAGAAAGGAAAAAGTACTTCCCCTCCGCTTATCTCCAACACATACCGTTACACCCAGCATTCTTTCTGAGCAATGAACCCCTTTTTACTTTTCGAACAGTATTAAACTTTTTAACTGAAACTGACACCTTAAATGTAATTTGGCCAGGCTACTTGTAGCACGGCCTCTACCTGGAGGTCGTAGCTGCAATGAAACCATTTTCTAGAGCACGTGCCTCCCAGCCTTTGCTTTCAAGGCCTTGCTGAGACACTAGTGCTACAGCCATTACATATTTTACTGATCATCCATATCTCACGAAACATCTATTTTCATCGCAGACACGATCAATCACTGTCATTTTTTTATACTTGTATTTTACGCACTTCACAGCGAATAAATTTTAGGCCCTTTTACAGCCACATTGCACCATATGTATATTTTCCACTTTTTAGCGAATATTTTTAGGCCACTATGGAGCCGTGTATCATATACCCCCTACAATTAACACTCACATATCATTGACAAGCAATGATCATCGACTTGGCGCTCTTTGGCCACATCTGGCCCTTGCGCCATTAGACTCTACGAATCAATCAACATATATATATATATATATATATATATATATATATATATATATATATATATATATATATATATATATATATATATATATATATATATATAGCTGCTGTATGCGACTTATAGCCCTGTTACACGGGCACATTAACGGCCGTTAAGGAAAACGGCAGTTGGCCTTAGCAGCTGTTGGGCGGCGTTCCACGGCAGCGCGAGCGCCGTTGGAAACCCAACGGTGAATGACACCAACGGAGCACGCCGGTCCCTGTTGCGCCGCTGTTTCCGTCCGTTTTGTCGTGAAATAGGCAAGATGGCAGCCCCCAGCAGCCACGTGTCCCCGCTGCAGGCGAGCGCGCCGGCGCAAGAACGCTTTGCCTGGACAGCGTCACTGACGCACTTACTTATCAACTTGTGGCAGGATCACCTTGCCGAACTGAGAGCTCAGAAACACAATGCACCCCTGTACGCAAGGATGACGGCGCTGTTCAACCAGCTCTGTTCAAACAGTCTGTACAGCGAGAGGGCGACGCGCTGTTGTAGGGGTGTGCAAGCTCGCATGTTCGTATCCTCCCGTGCTAGTGAGGGACACGAGCTCACGATGTAGGCAAATGTGGGACAGGTCCCGCGATAGTTGGCCTTGAAATCTTGATCCGACAACGTCGGCACGGTGGTGTCGTACCAAGACGGTGGTCTGGAAAGCGTCCACACAGTCCTTTTCCTGGCTCACATAACCACAGCGAGTGCAGCGAGGCTGCGACATCGCCTCTCGGCCGCCTTCCGCTTCTTCTTGATTGGCGCTTTCTTAATGCGCACAGCTTGCAGTTAGGCCTTTTTTTCAGACAACGAGGCCTCGTAGTGCGCAACCAGGAGAAGCAAATCGGATGGACGATCACGGTCGCATTCATAAAGCGGCCGGCTAAGCGCCACTCCACGGCTGTTCTCGTTGGCGCGTCGCGTTCAACCACGTTCAACACTGCACCTGCTGAATCGCGCAGATGGTCATTCGCGGTACGAAAGAAAAAAAGGAAATGCACAGTGGTGCTGCGGTTAGTACAAGCGAAGGAACGTGAAATGGGACGCTTCACCACGTTGAAACCACAATAAACGCAGTCATTTTCCAACGCCATGGATCGGATTGGATCCAGAAACAATTTTTTTTTCGAGATGGCGAGGTAAAAAGTTCAAGAGTCACGTGATTAATCGTCGAAACGGAAGTGAACCGACTGAACATGGAAAGTGCCGCGTGAGCGCAGCCACCACCGTTCCGTTCCCACGGCCGTTACGGCGTTCAACTGCCGTTTGCGTTAACGGCCGTTGCAAGTGCCCGTGTAACAGGGGTATTAAGTGTCAAAGCTCTCCACACCTGTTGCCATACTTCGTAGCCTCCCGTTATCATATCTGCTATCTATTTTACGGGCTGTCGCCCACTTGAAATGCGCAAAGAGTGAAATTTGTCATGTTTTTGAGAGTTCAACTTGAGGATAAACCTGCTAAATGTGGCATATCGCCTAGTAGCAATCCACGTACTTCTGAGTGTTTAGTGAATGCCCGCATTGGCTTGAACACTGGCATTTCTCAAAACGATTTCGGTAAATTCATTACAAGTACGTCGACTGAATACGGCAAGATCGCCAGCTCTGTGCTACCCGACAGCATATTTTCTTTCCCTCTTTTCACTATATTATTCTACTGTTGATAACGTATGGCATGCTATTTCATCTCTCTGCATCTACTACTAAATTTGTTTTAATTTCAGAATTTTTATTGTAATCTTAACATTCTGCATGGGCCACAAATGCGATCGAGGTAAACATCCTACTACTTTCCACGACATTTAGGTGTTATAATTAGGCTGAAATGAGCAGAAATTCTGGATCCGGCGCCTATAGTAGCAGCCGTAGGGAAAGAGGTGTAGGAACGCCGTTCTTCGAGAATATCTGGTCGCACAGGCCATTCAGTCTATGTGCTTTGTAAGAAATCAATTTTATACGTTTAGCCACACATTATGCCTTCAGCAGTGGTCATTTTGCGCGCCAAATTAATTTTTCAAATGCTTGCGCGCTTACCAATGAGACACGATCAAATTTTGCACAGGAGAGAGCAATTGGCGAATGTAACTCACGAAGGCGAAGTGACAAGAATCCAGGCAGTATTTTAGGGTTCGTGCTGATGTTTCTTTTCAAACAGAGCTATAGTTTCGAATTTAAAGCGCTCAAGGTGGTATAAAAGCTTATTTTGGCCATGTGGTGGTGGAGCGAACAAATTTAAGTCAAGTGTCCAGAACTACAAAACCTGAAGAGTTTGAATACATAGGATGTCGTCCTCCTCACGGACTCGAATTCTTTCCTTGCAACAACTTTGTCGCGGCTTACCATCCAGCCAGTTGCGACTCAATTCACTATCATTTGTGAAAGACCTAAACAACAAATGCTTCACACTTAAGTTTTAGTGCATCCCCTCTCACATTGGGATTGCTGAAAATGATGAAGCTGATGCTCTTGCATACGCCGCCCTCTCACCCCCCCCCCCTCCTCAAAGTACCAAAAAGCAGTCAACTCATGAAGCCGGACATACGTGGTCACTATTTCGATCTAGATTCTGCGACGTGCGCCGTGCTTAACTAAGCGATTTCGTCGAGAGGAACCCTTTCTAATGCATCGAATAAGGTGGGGGTCTGTCTATACGCCTCCATGGTTATTAAAGATGGGACGTAAGAGTTCTCCACTATGTACTTCGATAGGCGACATCGAACACTTTCTGCTGTCGTGGCCAAGCTACAGTAATAAAAGAGGCGCTCTTCTTGAGAAATTAAAAAAAAGAAAATGGTCTTTCACATGCGTGCCTGCAACACCATGTGTTTCCAGATGGATCCGCTATAGACAGCAAGGAAGCTTCGCACCTTCTTCTTCTATTTCTAGGAGACGCTGATCTGTTTGGCAGGCGGTAAATACTCCAGTGAGACTGCAACAGGTGCTCAGGCGGAACGATTGCCGGCCTCGATCGGATCGCCAGTATATACCCGCCGGCAGCTACGACACACCTCCGGCACCACGTCCAGAATTTCTTGGTACGATATAATTTTTCGTACAAGTTTCAATATTAAGTCCACAAAAGTCAGCGAGGACCAAAAAAAAAACGAAAGTTCTGTAAATACTGCACGTAGCATTATTTTTGTTCATTTTGGCTAACGGACATGCACGCACCCACACACGTACAAACAGTTACACGAGAACCTCCGAACATATTAATCTACGTCGTCATTATCAGAGAATAACGAATACATAGACAGTGTGGAGCTGCTGGGCTCCAAAAATATAAGTTACGGCTGGCAGCTAGACCCCCCCCCCCCCCAACTTTCGCTTTCAACCCCTCTTTTGTCTCGAGTCGGAGTTTTCGCAATCGCTCTGCCTTTTGCGAATGCCTGCGTGCATATAGCGTGGCAAAGCATGCAACTTCGTTTGTAGTTTGCAAGGCAGCGCTCCTGTATAGAGCGCTGAGCACGAGTCGTTTATTCTGAGGCCCCGTACATAAGCACCGCGTGTTATACTCTGCCCATAGTGAGCGCAGTGGCCTCTCTCCTTGGGTCATGTCGGAAACTTGTGTTCGCGGAAAAAAAAAGTGTCAGTGGAGTAACGCGCTGGGTTGCTTTCCCAGGCTACATTCCGTAAGCTACACTTTCCGCACCTTCAGCAAACACTACTGCGCATTCTCCTCCCTCCTCCCCTCGCTCTATGGTAGTCTTGCACCACTATGATTCCCCCACAAATACGAAGTAATTAAGGCTTGGGGCGGGGAAGCCAGGAAGTCAGGGTATGCGGCGGCAACGGCGAAGTACTCGCATGTTTAGACGGTTGGTGGTGGAATTTCGAGTTTGCAAGTGCTGAGCATAAGATTTCGGGAAAGCTGCGTAGCGTTAAAGAGGTGAGGAAGTTAAGTAACTATAGAATAATAAATCCTATAGTATTCCTGCAGTTTGCATGATTTTGTTGTCTTAGCAAATGTCTGAAAGCAATCAAGTGGGGGTCAGTATGTGTAGCCAGTGGATCATTCTGCCGGCATTTCTACCTTCCCAACCACAATATACGCAGATATACGGCGTCAATACCGAAGTCAGGTGTTCTATAAGTTATATTTGCTTTGTGGGGGATGTTATTAATTATAATATTTTGTCGGATGCCCTACTACGGCGCGGGTGTTGTTTTGATACATTTCTTGCCATAAATTGATTTCATTTTTAAAGTGCAGTATATATATTTTTCCTTTTCAGAAGGGTTTGCCGCAACGTATATGACGTATAAAATAAAATAAAACTTGTTACACTGCATTGTGCAGGAACGGCCGCAATATTTCTGCAAACTTGTACGTCACCAAACGGGTGTAGTGTTCAGGCACATGTGGCTTCAGTCCAGCCTTTTTTAACATCTTAAGTCTGATCGCCCGTGTTGCAGAGCCTACCTCAAGCAGGTGTCGAACACGTGACGGTGTCGTTGGGGTACAGTGTACTAGCAGGACACGTTCCTCGGCCAACTTTTGTCGTTCCCTAAGCCCAAGTAAAGTCTAGTGTAACGGCCATTCCAGCCCCAAGCCTCTGAAGAGGTACTCTGCTCATTCAATAGCTAAAACAGTAGAATATGCTTGACTGTTGTCATACAAAGCGGGTTGGCAATTCTAGTACTTTCTAGTTGGTTATTCGATACATCTCTTCTTTCGTTGTCTCCACTAACCCAGCAGCAAACACCGTGTAAGCAATGCTCAGATGCCACATTAGAGTCGCATCTTTCAAACTTGTTGATAATAAAACAACACTGCGCAAAAAGGCGGAAGAAAAGAAGGCAGCGCCAAGAAGCGCGAACCGGTCGTTAGAGCAAACAAAATATTCTGGATGACGGCGTATGTAATAAACAACACGACATGACTGCGCGAGAGCGACACGTGCTGACGTCACTGTTCACGTTAAGGATGCCTCTTTTACGCAAGATGCTTTGATTATGCTTATACACTTCTATTATCTGCTGAGAGATAGATGGAGAGAGTCAACAAACGAGGAAGACACGGATTTTAATCAGAAGAGCATCATGTTAACCAGAACGACAGTTATAATGGGTGTGCTAAAGTCTGCGCGCAGCCTTTTCACAATAGCAAGATGCTAGGACAAATGATGAGTGACATTGGCCCACCGCCAGTGGCATAGCCAGAAATTTCGTTCGGGAGGGGGAGGGGGCACATGTTGCAGCTCGGCCTTCGCCTTATAGAATTTGTCGTGAGATCAAATACATGAATAACTCCATTGCCATTGTCAAGGATGCTGCAAACCAATTCTTGAACGCTACGCACTGTCAAGACAAGTAAAATATGTATTTTCTATAAAAGAATATACTCGTATGTCCCAAAAATAGCACCCGAAATAACTGATATCAATGCGCCCATGGTTTTTGTATGTAATAAGTAAAGAAAATATCACACGAACTTATGAAATATATCAGTTCGAAACCAGCAAAGCAGTGCATGCCGCTGATATGAAAAATGTAAAGGCCGTGAAATGAACAAGTTGAGGACAAATATTTTAATGAAACTTTGTCATTCAAGAACTTTGTTTACATTATTTTACATATGCAATGACCAAACAAAAATGTCAATGACGCGGTCCTTTGTTCCAATATATTGAGCAAGAGCATCTGTCAACGGTCGTGTTTTGTAATTGCGCCGAAGTTATAGTCTCAACAGAAAGAATATATAGGAAGCAGAAGTAATGTAAGATATACGAGGGGAGAGGCGAGTGAAAGTGAGCCAATGTGAATATATGACAAGCGGGTTACTTTATTTAAAAGTAGTCTCTATGAGCATTTAGACATTTGTCCCACTGACTAATGAGTCGCGTGATTCCCGTCTCATAAAACTACTCGGGTTCCTGCTTCAAAAAGTCTGTAACTGACTCTTTCACGTCATCGTTCGATACGAATCATGTTCCCTTGAGCTGTTTCTTCAATTGCCCCAAAATGTGTAAGTCCCAAGGCGACAGGTCCAGGCTGCAAGGCGGATGTTGCAGCGTTTCCCACTTGAACTTTGCCAGTTTTGTGTTAACCACATCAGGGACGTGAGGACGGGCATTGTCGTGGAGAACGATGATCCCATTCGTCAATTTTCCACGTCGTTTGTTCTTGATTGCGACACGCAGCTGATCTGGCGTTTCACAATACCGGAAATGATTGATAGTCTCTTCCAGGTTTAGCAAATTCGATCAGTAATCGCCCCTGATGATCGAAAAGAAAGTCAACACTTTTCCGGCGGAAATGACGGCCTTTGCTTTCTTAGGGGGTGGTGAATTAAAATGTTCCCACTGTAAGCTTTGCCATCATGTTTCAGGCTTGTAGTAGTGGCACAATCATTCGTCCCCGGTGACAACTGCAGACAAAAAGTCGTGAACCTCTTTGTTATACCGGATCAGATGAGTCAAGGCAGCGCCGAATCTCTCCGTCTTCTGGCGGTGGTTCAGAATGTTGGGCATCCATTGCGCACGCAAGAACTGATAACCGAGATGTTCATGAATTATGGTGTGAACCGAACCATGATTGATGTTCACAGACTCTGCCAGTTCATCGGTGCTTATCCTCCGTTCTTGTCTAATCAGCTCATCAACCTTTGCAATTGTGTTGGGGGTGATTTCAAAGGTTGATGGGATTGCACGGTTGCTTTGGCCCGGTTTTGTATCGTCTTTGCAACTTTCGCGTCCTTTTTTGAACCGTTTGCTCCAATGCTTCACAGTGATCAATGAAATGCAATGTTCAACGTAAACGGCAGCCATATGGCTATTTTCTTTTTGGGAAACACCTTCAGCTGTCAAAAACCTCACGACATTAAACTTTTCCCCTTTTTGAGCATTCATTATATCATGTAACCATGTTCAACTAAGTGCATGGGAGTATTAAAAAACATTTATCCTCACGCTTGCGTGTCAAATTTTAAATGAGAGATGCCTCTGTGCTACGCGCATGCCTCGCAGATAATGAACCGAACCATTATTGTGCGGGGTGGGTTGGCTCACTTTCATTTGACTCGCCCTCGTACATTAGAAATGCGAAGATACAATGGAATATACAAATGCGAAGTTACAGCGTGATAAAGGGCAAAGAAAGTGTCGCAGGAAACAAAGTTCACTGCGCGTATACACAAAGGTTCGCAACAAGATATTTAAGTATACGTATAAGTCTCCAATAAATGTAGGTATGTAGGAAAAGGCCGCTGTATATAATGCGTCATACAAGGCAAGCAAACATGTTGCAAAATCACAGTATCCTAAGACCCCCCCTCCCCGACCCTCCACTCCCCCTGATAATCGCGCGCGATGGAAGGCGGCTCGAATTCCTCCCCGCTTTTCTCCCTTGCGCACACAAGACTGAGCCACCATAGTCGGCTCACCCATGCCACCATCACCCCCCTACGCTTTCACTCGCACATGAAGCATGGGGCGCGCGGTCACGATGTTATCACCCTTGGACTTTATACGGAACATGACGGGGAGGGCGACTGCAGGAATGCGTCCGGAGTGTCCACATAATTGATATCGCAATAATATAATAAGAGTATCCCACAACTGAAGCGTCCAGCGGCTCATAACTTTCCGCAAAAGAAGTAACAAACTCAAACTTTCACCATGGGACCATTCGCTGCGCCGCAACTATGTCTTTTTTTCTGTTGTGGGGCGTGGGCACCGGTATGGAAAAAAACGTGAAGGAAATCATGTTCACCACAGTCGAATGCCAACTTTGGGCACTTACCGAAGGAATATCGGAGGAAACATGAGACACTTGCCCCACAGAGAACCATACGCATAGTGCTCGGTAACCTACACCGGCGAGACAAGACTTTCCGGAGAGGTTGCGCTCAAGCGAACGCGTTGCAATCCTTCGAGTCCCCGCAGTGATTGCCGCAGGGATGGTTTCTTTTTCTCATCTGCTAGCCAGAAAGCGTCCAAAACTCTGCCAGGCGAAAATCCACTCGGCCAGGGAAAAGCGAACACGCATCGAAGTATGCGCGCGCGGTGGTCGGGGCAACACGAGAAAAACGCACGCGCTCTGGCTGGTTCTGGCAGCCCGCGGGTAGCGAGAACAAGAAAATTGAAGACGCTCAATGTGTCCTCGCGAATAAAAGTTAAATTAGAAAAATAAATAAGAACGTAGTTACCTTTGCTGCTTTAGTGTAATGGATGCGTTGGTGCAAGTGAAAAAAAATGTTGATATTCTTTTTTGTGACATGACGGCACAAATGAACCACCACAAGGCTTCGTGTCATCTGATCTGGCTGCGTGCTTTGTCAACTTGCCTGATAGTGTGTTGATTTGGCTTGTCTCATTGTGTGTTCCGATGTATGACTTTAGAAAATGTCAGCGCACCTTTGGCGTCAAATGTTGATAACAACATTAAACCCACAAAGTTCCGGAATTGAAAATCTAAAGCACGACTTTAGAAATGTCAGTGCACCTTTCGCATCAAAAGTTTATAAGACATTTATACCCATAAAGTTTCGGAATTCAAATCCATGCGCTCCGTAGATTCACGGCCTTGGCGAGATGCCGCGACGAGCCCGCTCGCCATCGAAATGCCTTTGAAATATTGTGCTTGGACGGGGCTCCACGCTTTATGTGACTCCTGGTGCATGGTCATTCCCATGAAATCCAGCCAGAGTTCGCAATGATCACGTCGAAATGTATTTTCGAACATAAAATAAAGACATTCTAGACAAAATCCGCAAGGATTTCCGGCGACGGGGGTTGTTTTGGTCGGCGACGCATGACAGCACGAAAAAATTTCGGAGGGGAGGGGGCTGGAGCCCCAGTGTGGGCGTCTGGTGTGGTAGTTTCGCTGCTATACACGTGATATTTCACGTAGCCCCGCAAGAAGTCTAGGGGTGTCATGTCCGGCTACCTTGGAGGCCAGGGTACAGGTCCGTGCCGGCCAATCCACTGCCCAGGAAAAAGCTCGTCGAGCTGCGCTCTAGACTGACCACTACTATGCGCAGAAGCACCACCAGATGTTCAAAGCTGCGCAAGTGGAACGTTGCAACAGATGTCGTTCACGGGGCTCTCGAGGATGTCGTAGACGTATAAACGTTGCATCGTTAGTAAGTTGTCAAAAAAGATGGGTCCGATGATGTTGCCATCAAAAATACCGCACCACACGTTAAACGACCACTGGTATTGATGTCCTGTTTGTGTCAGCCAGTGGGGATTTCTATCACTCCAGTAGTGCGTGTTTTGAAGATAAACTTGTGCGTTCCTGGAAAAATTAGCTTCATCCATCAAAAGCACGTGAGTGAGAAAGTCCGGTTCTTGTTCAGATTTCGTGAAAATCCAATTGGCAAAGTCAAGTCTGTTTTCAAAATCACGGTTTTCAAGTTTTTGATGAAGATGTACATGGTACGGTTGCATATGACCTTTTTTTTTAAATCGTCCACACTTATGACCTTAGTGTTCCGGCCTCCGCACTGGCATCGCGCACACTATATCGTGAGGGTTAGCAGCAAAGAATGCAAAAAAACATTCGTTCCTGCTTCTTGAACTACCGTCGCATTCCTGCATAGCTTTCCTGTGAAGCTATCCGTCTCGCAAAGGACTTCGTACGTTCTAAGTATTGTTGACGGACTAGGGCGTCCTCCACAGTGCCGCCTCCGGAATAACTTGGCTGCCTCCCTTCTTGTCGCCGTGCGTGACCCCCAGAGCCAGGAACATCTTAGCCAATTCTGATCATTCGTGAAGGGCATGATTGTCTCCTTGAAGAACAGGTCACTGCCGTGGTGCCGTTGGTATCTCCCGTTGTTATCTACGCACTGACACGTCGAACGAATACGACTGACGTAATCGACAACAGCATATGCTGGCCGTAGAGATTCGCCAAAACGCATTACATGGACATAGCCTGCGCAGTTTGTTTCTGTTGCTCAAGGGAACAAAAGAAACATGCGTTCCTGGCGCGCCTATCTACAGAACAAGATCAGTGCGCAAAATTACACTCCCAAGTGCGCCGTCATGGTTGCCCGACTTCGAAATCCCCCCCCTTCCCCCCCGACGGCTCTTCTTCGCTTATCAATGCGTCAGCGGCGTGTTCTCATAATGCCACGACCATCACATAGCGTGCCGCCCTGTATCAAGCTGCCGCCGCTAGTAAAGCCGTGTATCCGTGCCTATTCGCTTGGGAGCGCTTGAGGAGCGGTGCGCGAGCGTGTATCTATTTCGTGTTTTGGATGTTTCGCACGCTTTTGTTTTTTCTCAGAAAAACCAGCCAGGCAAAGCTGAGCACGAAACAAATGCTTGATTCGGAGGTTACTTGAGATGCCTTACAACTTTGTGATTGATATGTTTGCGGTTCAAGTAAGAATTAAACAGTTCACTAACTAAACTCAATTAATTAATTAATACTTCTTGACGAAAAAACACTGGCTCTAAGAACACACGACTACGGCTACTATGCAGTCGGTACGATTTCGCTAGAGCCCTTGGGTTCTTTAAAGCTCTTGGTGCGAGTTAACTGGGACACCCGGTATATGCACGAGGTCCATTGGCTGGCTCCCTCCTTCGTGGCCGCTCCCAAAGGCTTTTGCATGGTGCGCTCGGCCTGAGTAGAGATTACGCAAGCAAGGCTGGTTAATAGAACAGTGCCATTATGTCCTATGCTGCATGAATGACCAAAAGTAGAAAACTAAAGCCCGCATTCGCTAATCCTTTCGCGTACTGGAGGGGTCTGTAAGTACAGACAGCCGCTAATCGCGATAGCGAGCATAACATCAGCCAAGGAGGCTGATGTTATGCTCATCCACCTCTCATCCACCCCTCCGTCAAAGATTTCGTCCACCTAATGCTGTCCAGTCAGTGTGTGATCGAAGAAGATGGGACCGATCATAGCACCGGCGTAAATTTAGAGAAAGACATGGCTACGGGGACGGAACAAAACGCACCCTTAAATATTTACACTGACGTTTTCAGTTCGCTTTTGTGGTGATAAGTTTTGTGGCAATCAAAAGAATCATCCGTGCACTTTATCTACGCTAAGACAACAGCTATCACAGCTTGTGTCCAACTAACACCAAACGCGACGTCTTATACTTCGGCCGAGGCGCGGCTGATAAGGCAGTAGCTCGATCACGATGTTTTACAGCTAAGCTGTATATGGCTCGCAGATTCGTCCGTCCGTCCGTCTGTCGCCTGTACGCCGAAAACTCCTCCAGCGCAACCCAATGCGAATGTACGTAAAAAAAAGCGAAAAAGAGGCACGCAATTGGCTGCGCTAGTAGTGAAGTCGTTGCTATCCGTCGCAGCTGAGCGGGCGCACAGCAGTTTCTCTCCGGCTCCAAAATGGTTTGGCCATGCATCATACGTACTCCTGAGGAGCAGGCAGCTTTCGATCAGCAACGCCGCGAGCAGAACCGGGAACTAGCTCGTCTATACGCTGTCCCGGTACTGCAGGCCGGGCACATAAACAGGCTCGTGCAGCCGAGCGCAAGCAGCAACTGCGTACCGAGGATCCCGCAGTCTAATAAGCTTTCGTTAAAGGAACCATCAGGATTAACCCAGTGATAAACGCCGGGAGCACACGTTTCAGCTTCGCTGGTTAACCATCTGTACGGAGTGCTTGAGCGGTGATTTTCTTCTTCATTTCCTTCATTTCATTCTGGCTAACTCAGAAGGAGTCTGTTCGAGGGTGCTGCTTTATGATGTGGGTGGATGCGCAGTCCTGTGCTATTGGCCATATTTCGCAGGGTTTATTTATCAGTCGGAAAAAAATAGTACGCAATCAGCACGTCGCTGAAGATGCCGCAGTGAGATGTCCCTTGGTTGTGCCTACAAATGCCTCGTTGCCACTTTGATAATTATGATAGTACGTCTCGAGTTACACAATTAGTTACGATTACTTAACTAAATCTCTGTAACAAAAATATTATTGGCCGCTACTCTACTGTACTGGAAACAGTATGCACTAGGTTTTCTTCGAGTAACGCGTAGCTTTTTTTAAATCTTGGCGCATGATGGTTAGTTGGAACACCCTGTATATATTTATTACCTCTGCATGCAAGGGACGATGTTTCCATCAGTAATAAATGTTGTAAATTATTAGAAGTTTTTTTTAATGAGTTGCTAGATTTATTTACTGGAAAGAAAAGCGAGACTGACACCTCATTCACGTGCATTTCACACGCCGTTGATAAAAGACTCTAACGAAGGGGTCACTAAAGTCTAGAGGTTTTTTTCAGGGCTAAAAAAGCACGCAAAGCATCTTCAAGCGAGGTGAACATACAGAAACATATTCATTCTCTAGGCATAAGCTATCCATACCTTTAAAAACAATTGTTAACTGGCTACCTCCTTCTCTTTACAAATAATAAACTTTTTCCTGTGTATATATTTAAATATATCGTGTATGTGTATGGTGCTTACAGTGGAAATTTATAACAATGTTGAAGTGAGAAAATACGGGTGAGGCAGCCGCCGCTGGTAGTTCTAATGCGCTTTTTCTACTAGTGTCAGGATTTGCAGAAATAAGGCAAATTATGAATTAAAATCCGTGCACGTCCGCGCGAACAATGATGGAGTAAGCTATCAGCCACAATAAAATTGTAAGTGAAAAGGTCGAGGCAAGTCAGAGAAACCTCAAATGATGTGGTTGACAAAACTCTGGCAATGACACGTTAAGTGGGGGAGGGGGCGGAGGGTAGGTTTCGGCTGAGCCCCCTCCCCCGGAGAAGTTTGAAGGGGGCTCGGGCCTCGGAGCCCCCTCGTAGTCGCGGCCTATGACTTCAGATACAACGTGTCTATGAAGACAAATGCATGAAGTCAAACTCATTTTAGTGGTGACGTTTGAGCTGGGTAGTATGTCAGCAAGCAGATAGACGTCTTAGCCAGAATAGTGCGACAACTATTGTAGTGCCGCAGGACACATAACTAGGGCTCTACTCCACTTGCACACCAATGCAAGCGTAGCCCACACAGCTCACTTGGAAAGTTAGTTACTCTTCGTGCTTGTTTTGGCAGCCTGGTTCCTGCATAAGACAAGGGGTTGGTGATAAACATACAATGATGTTGAAAAAGGTCCATGAAAACCAGCTTAGGTACCGTAGTCGTTTACTTTAGCTTACATTTCATACTAATTACATTCGTTTAGGACTTTTGTGTTCTGGAGCGCGTTTTTTTACAGTAATGAGATCATACTGTTATTTATTTTTATTTGCAAAGAAACATTTTTCAGCTAGTCTGCCGCTTGCGCAGCCAGACCTACCTACAGCGATCTAACACTTACATAATGAACCTTCTAGAGAGCTGGGATGTTTGCAATAAAAGTGCGCGAGATATATCTGCTACCACTTGCTAGCAATGTCGGTATTCGGAGCTGTCACTGTAATGCTACAGCTTCTTTTATCGCAACAATAAATAATTTTAGGTACAAAAACTCTACTGTGTTGTATTGTGATTCTGTCTCTTTTATTCAGACAAAACATTGCATTCACCTGTGTATACATACGGGTATAATTCTGAATGCCATTTCATTGTTGGTGACTTCCTAGTTGGGCTCGGATCTCCATAGGGACGATTAGCTAATTAAACTGATTGTTTCGAAGTAAGGATCACGTAATTATTGCTTATGACTTTAAAGGGACACTAAAGAGAAAACTTATTTCTTCTGCATCAGTAAATTACCTTTCTGCAACGCCAAAAACAGCACTCTTACCACGATGAGACGCTTGGTAAGCCAGAAAAAGCGCAAGAACAAAAGACGCGTCGCGACGCCTCCTTGAAATTCCCGCACCTGGTCGCTGTGACGTCATGGATTTTGACGGCATCTTCTAAGGCCTACTTAATTATATAGCGGTACAGATTGACAACATTGTGTTCTAAAGGAACCAAACATTAAACATGGCAAGTTTCGGCAACCTTTACTCAGCCAACGCGGCCCAAACGCCAAAATGTACTTTGGAAACCCTGACCTCACACTGACGTACCGGCGTTGGGGCTTCGGCGCGAAATTCAAATACTTATATTTCGGCCTTCGTTTTCTCATCTAATAATCAAAATATTTTTTTTTTCTGCAATGACTGCCTGCAGGGTTCTAGAACAATGCTTTATTAATCTAAACTGATTTATTGTTTCACTTTAGCGTCCCTTTAAATTTCACCAACTGCACATGGTCCACGCAAAATTACAGTAGATTTATTATTTTCCCTAATGAAACTATCTGCATCAAATTAAATAAAATTGCAAAAATTAAAGTGATCGCACCTGCTCGTTTATAGAGATGCTCGCTTTGCTGCGGTGTGCTTGGCCGTCCTTGGATTAGCGTAGTCAGTGAGTGTCTACCCGAGTACAAACAGCGCGGATGGGGCGACTTCCGGCGCTCGCGCAAGCAATACACGCACACAAGCAATACACGGAATGGCAAGGATCTTCGTAGTTGCTTTCATCAGTTCGAAGTGCGCCGCAGTTATGCATCGCGCCATGGTTGCACTGATACGGCTTTGTACGATCTGCCGCGTGAAACACTTGAATGCACTGGCGCCGATAGTAGTTCTGGAGCACTCGCACGAAGAATGCCCGTATACAGGTCGACAACTATCTCATGCACGGAATAAGACGGCAGTCACTGCACTGGCTCGCAGTCTTCTGGACAGGACGGATGATCTGTCTCGGCGCCATAGTGGAATAATTCGTTTGCCGAAGGGCTCCAGAGGACTGCACCGGTCCTGAAAACGAAGCCCTTGAATATGCGCAGCATCGTTCACTAATGAAAAGCAACGGAGGCAACTGGTGTCCATCGGACAAAGCTGACGAGGCGAGCATATAGAAAGAAATTTCAACAAGAGCGGACACTCCCATAGACTGTAGCGCGCCAAGCGGATGGTAGTAACACCTTCCGGTTTCGGTTTTGGGCGCGTGCATTTTGAACGCCAGTTGGTACATGCCACGCCGGTTCCGCTGATCGGCGCTGCATTATTATTTTTTCGCTTCTACTGCAGAGCCACGAGCGGCCTTGGCGTGGAATTATTTAGTAAGAATGATTGCGAATGATCTGTACAAGCCTCCACCGAATCTGTGTAACATTAGATCATAAAGAAAACGCCACCAGCTGCAATGTGCCACCAGCTGAAAAAAAAGATGCACCAGATGCCACCAGCTGAAAAAAAGTAAATCACAAGCATGTATCATTTTGGTATATTGACCTAACAGGAATATTGCATGTAGAGGCGAAGCGTGCGTAAGTGGTGAATTAGCGGCATTACAGATAAATTCACTTTTACATACATTTCATAGCAAATAGACTCCTCCCAAACGATGCCATAAAAACCTGAAGAAAACATCCGATTTCCAAGCATCCCTCCTTTCCCGGGCTTTATTTCAGACACTTTAAGCGCACCAATACACGGGTGACTACGCGTTTCCAAAACAACTTGGCCTCAGTCGACGCGATGGTACGCCAAATACACAGAGGTTGCTACAACACAGGCTTTCATCCAGACTATGTTACACGCTCGCAGAATGCCTTCTAGTCGCACTCAAGACATACTCGTGGGTGCAAAGCCTGTTTTCAGTCGCTCAGAAGACAGAAATGTGAAGTTCTTGAGCTCCTCGGCGTTATTTTTTACGCGTCCTGCCGGTGCGAGCAACACACTCACGCGTGTTATCACTGGGCGATTGCTCGTCGCGTTTTCGACAAGCGTGAGTACCGATATAAGGTATATGTTGCTGCAAGGCCATAAAAATCGTCACAAACGTGTCCCACTAAAATTCAGTACACGCAAAACTAACTCACCACGGCCCGCTTGCTTTTTTGCTAAAAGCTTCACAACCCCAGGGGCGGCGAGCATGCCTCAAGAGTATCCCAAAAAGTTACGAAATGAATTACAATAATTTTGGGGATCAGAGAATGAGTCACAAACTTCTCCCAGTAAGATTCAGTACACGCGAAACTAACTGCTGCACACAGCCGAGCTGCTTTTCGCTAACTGCGCCACTACGGTGTGCTCGAAAAGTACCTCAAAAAGTAGATAAATTAGTTACAATAATGTCTGGGGTCAGAGAAAGCGCCAAAACTTCTCCCAGTAAGATTAAGTACACGCGAAACCGCGTCACCCGGCCGAGGTGCTTTTCGTCACATAGCCAGGTGCAGTGAGAGTGCCGAAAAACTACCGAAATAAATTATAATAATGCTTGGCCTCATAGAAAGCGTCGCAAACATCTCCCAGTGTGAGTAATTACCTCGAATTAACTAGGCCCGGTCGATAGAGCTGTTTTTCCAGAACTGCGTCACGGAACTTTCCGTCATCACGCAGCAGTACTCTCGAACAAATCAACAACATCGAGATCAAGGGTATACCGTGCACGTAAGGGGAGGACTGCAATGCAATTTTGCAAAAAATCGGAGACAAGATTGGGTGTCCAGTGACTTCTGCAGATATTGTCATTCACCGTGTACCCGCCAAGAAAGACGAAAACTTAATAGCCCGATTTCGCCTGAGAACAAGAAGGCTGATTTTATCAGCAAAGATAGAAAGGCTAGATTAACCACGACAGACCTTGATCTTTCTCAGACCACAGCCAGTCCAGTCTTTATCAATGAACACTTGACGACCGACAACAAGCGCCTTTTTGCCCAGGCATTGGCTCTGAAGACAGAAAAAAAGCAAGTTTATTTGGACCGATGGTTGCCGAATCAAGGCGAGGGAAACGGAAGTTAGCCGGGTGTGTGTCATTGGAAGCGCAAGGGACCTGTCTAAAATTTGCTAATTGGTTCTAACCATGTTTCACTTGGCTTGATAATGGGCTATGTTCCATCCGAAACAAAACAATTAGTGCCAGTTAAAAAGCCGTAATTGACGTTTTTTCATCAAAGTGTTCGATCACTTCCAAATAAAATAGACGACTTGACCTTGCTAATCGACACTTTCGGAGTACCGTTTACAGCGATAATGTTAACTGAAACTTGCTGCACGCCCACATCGCACATGTTTCAGCCTCCTGGCTATCAATCGTTTTTCCGAAGTCGTCAGGTTAAGCGTGGGGGCGGTGTCACACTTTTGCTCAGGGACGATATTGTGGCTAAGCCCGTAGATGAATTCACTTATATAACTACCGACTTGGAGGTGTTAACAATGCATAGTCATAGCAATATGTTTTCCGTTGTGTACTGACCACTATCAGGTGACGCAACCCGAGTTCTTGTATTTCTTGAAAAACTTTTCAGTTATGCATTAGAAGAGAAAATCAATCTAATCTTATGCGGTGACTTCAATATAAACATGCTTTCATATTCCCCGCTACAAAAGGATTTTCAATCTCTTATCACAACTTATGGTTTTTCAAACAAAATATCTACTGCAACGCGCGTGACTATTCAATGCACATTCCTATTAGATGTATTCCTTTCAAACATTAATATTGATTCATTAGAGGCCAAAGTTGTGTGCACCGATATCAGTGATCATCTGAGTATTATATTACTAGTAAATAGAATTTACTGCATGGTTAGTAAAACTAAAAAACCAGTCTTTATTCAGCCCATTACTTCATCAACTCTTGAAGCATTTCGCCAAGCTGTTACTCATGTAGCTTGGAACAGTGTTTACTGAGCAGAAGATAGTGACTCTGCGCATACTGCTTTCATGAGCACTTTCAAAACTGTTTACCATGAACACTTCCCCATGCAAAAAATGACACGGCCATCCAAAGCACGAAAACCTTGGCCAACACTTGAGCTCCTTATGGTCAAACACAAACATGCCCTGTATGCTCGATTTGTGAAATCTAGAGATCCAGTCCTTCACAGGGAGTTTAAGAAATATAGAAATAATCTCACAAATCAGCTTAGGGCTGCTAAGGATGCTTATTTCGTGGGAATTTTTAGTGACCCAGCCAGTCAAAAAGTTATCTAATCTGGCGCAAATTGAATGCTTTGTTAAAGCCTAATTAAATTTCTGCCATTCCAGATGTTTTGTGTCTTAACGGGCAGAAACTTTCCGGAAATGCTATACCAAACGTGTTTAATGAAATCTCATTAAAACCTGAGTTATATGACGTTGATAGCCTCAACAGCTATACTCAGTTCCTGCCTGTAAGCGCGTTTAGTAACACTGTATTTCTTGCCCCAACTAGCCCCTTGGAAGTCTTTTCTTGCTTCAGCAGTATAGGTAACAGCCGGTCCCTGGACGCCGATGGTATCCAGATGCGCCCCATAAAGTATCTGCTTGATATTATATGCCCTGTTCTTACCCATATGTATAACTTAATATTATCTACAGGAATATTTCCTAAACAAATGCAGTTTGACGCGTTGTTCCAGTCTTCAAGTACGGTGATAAGTACGGTGATTCTGAATAACTATCGACCTATTTCTATAATTCGAGTGTTTTTCGAAAGATATTGAGAAATTAATGTATATCAGATTGCTATCATTTTTTAATCACCACAATTTGTTTCAAGATTTTCAACATGTGTTCAGGAAGCATCGCCCTACCGAAACAGCCCTCTTGACTCAAAAAGAGATAATTATAGGTGTATTCAGTCGTAATCAAATGGCATTAGTCATATACGTCGATTTTTTATAGGCATTTGGCTTAATTTATCATACCATCCTTCTTAGCAAATTGGAAAACTATGGTGTGCGTGAAACAGCGAATGCGCTTTTAGAATCCTATCTTTCAAACATGACCCAATTCGTAGATACAAACAATGAAACATCTGCAAGGAAGCCGGTCGCTGTTGGTGTGCCACAGGGAAGCATTCTAAGGCCACTCTTATTTTTGATTTACATAATTGACATTGTTCACTGCACTGACAATGCAACATTCGTCTCGTGTGCTGATGACGCGACAGTATTTATTACAGGAAATTTCGGAAACAGAGATAGAATCGATGGCGAACAAAACACTGTCTGACCAAGATGCCTGGGCCTCGGCGAATTCTTTAAAAATAAACCCTTCAAAACACAAGTTATTTTGCACACGCATAAAGGAAAAACGCTGACAAAGAAGTTGAATTTATTTCTGGGCTCTCAGCAGTTAGAGTTGGTGGATTCTGTTAAAACTCTTGGAGTACATTTTTCAAAGCACCCTGCGTGGAATGTCCATGTAGGAAACCTCCATTCAAAAATGTCATCCGCCATTGGTGTCCTTGTACGTACGTGATGTATTTTTCCTAAAAAGGTGAAGATTGTGATCTACAATGCATTAGTGTCCTCTATGTTACAGTACTGCAGCATAGTGTGGTGTACTAATGGTGCAACAAATTTGCGCAAGCTGTATTTGCTGCAGAAAAGAGCCATATGACGTATTGCTGCTATACATTATGCTTCTACTATAAAACGAAAACGAAGTACGAAATTCTTCCAGTGTTCTGTTTATATAATTATAGGCTGATGTTGTGTTATAAAGCTTTTGTTAAGTATGGTACGGATACCATAATTAAACTTGCTATGTTAAAAGCAGACACAAGTGTTCTTCCAACCAGGCACAAAGAAATGGGGACAGTACCCACCCCTAGAACTACTTATGATGAACAATCTTTGTCCTACAAGCTACCTTCCCTTCTAAACTTATTAAACCCTGAAGATTTTGCTCCTTCGCGTAATCAAAATTGTCTCATTAAACGCTTCGCCCAGTCCATATATCTTCAGGAATAGCACATCCTCTCGATTTTTTTTTGTCCCTCTTCTTGTCGATCGCTGCTTCTCATATTCATGCCATTTCAAGCCTACGCAAATGGGTTGTATTGTTTCGCGTTTTGTTACAAAATTTTGCGTCACTCGATGCTATGTAATATTCGTCGATTTACTTCAACTCTTTGTGCATGACTGACCATCATCCTGCTGTTTTGCCAACTGTAACTGGTTCTGGACCTCGTCAAGCTGCTCAAGCTTTTAGTCCCGTACTCCTCCTATCCAAAGGAAATAAAGTGGATTGATTGATTGATTGATTGATTGATTGATTGATATAGATTCAGTTTTGTGCAGCAAGCCTAAATGTGATTGAAGTGCGTCGCAGACTCAAACAAAATTCCTCACCTTGCTGTAGTTCAATAGTGCAGTGGTGCCGTGTCCAAATGCAGACGGAACGCAAGAAAATGCCGGGAGCCCGACAAACGGGCTACATCCAAAAGAGATGGGTCACCGAGCAGGCGAGCTTCACATGCGGAGCCGGCCTCGCTCGCTGTGGCATGTCTGGCGAATGACGCATGCATATGGCGCGTCTGGCATGCCGCTAGCTTGTTGCTACGTGACGCAAGAAAAATAAGTCGCGAAGTATAAGTTCATTTATACGCAAAAATTTTTAGTTTCAGCGGGAATGAATAAAAAAATTAAAACGTTGTCTGTAAGTTCATTTCATTCTTTTTTTCCGATGCTTGCATCAACTAACGGATGGAGTTGACACTAGGCGTGACGTGTTTCTGTTGCCAGTTTTTGCTGAGTGTCCACTCTTATTGCATTTCTGTCTCTATGAGGCGAGCCACAAGATCACAAAGCAGCCACGTTTAAGCACTAACTTCAGTCGAGGAGCGATTCAAGATAGCTACGGGGCTACTTTGAGATTCTCGAGTAAAACTCTCGAGCTTTCCTTCACTCAAGGCGCGTTTCGAGGGGAGGGCGATTTGTGAAATGAAAAACCACCCTCAAGGAACATTTTCACTGGAGGATCAGGTCGACGTGCGTTTGTGAATACGGGGGTTAGTGGGACGAGTTTGTGGCGCTTTTTATGGCCCCGCGACCAACCATTATTAGATCTTGCCGTTGAGTGCGGGAGTTGGCCGATGTTGAGGAGGATTTTTAGAACTGAAGGTTTAATTACATTATTTACAGTATTAACAGAAAGTAATGAACAGTAATAAAGTAATTGACGGCCGGCAGCAAATCAGACGCTGCGGCCCGTGGCAAGAAGAACGAAAAAACTCTTCTCTCTGTCTCTCGCTTTTAACCCCTTCGGTCTCTCGGGGTCACGTCATTTAAGTTGTCATCATTTTCCTACAGTGGTAGGCGCCCGTGCAAGTGTCACATTCGGCCAATGGGGACGCTCCAAGGGCTCTTTTGTCCGAGGGTTGACTTGCCTCCGGCGTCGCCTCCTCGCCTGGAAGCGCTCAGCTGGAGGAGACGGGTTGTTCTCGAACGACCTTGTGGAGCCACAAAACAGCTTTGCTCGTGACCAAGATCAGCTACCTGGAACCGTGCCAGCCTCCCGTTACACTTTCGGGAAGAGTAAAGCAGGGGGGGGGCAATTGCTCGACATGCGGCGCATGAGTTGGGGGTCCCCAACCTGTCTGACTGATCCGGTAACGTGGTAAACGCGCCCCGGCGCACCATAATTGGAATGGAATTGGAATTGGAATGCGACGGCGATTGGATGTGGCCGGGGAACTCGAGTGATGCCAGGAAAAGGGTCCGTATCCAACGCCATATACCTTCTTTCGGTACTCACACTCGTCGAAGACGCGACGAGTGATTTCCAAGAGCGATAACACTGAAGTGTGTTGCTGGCGCCGGCAGAATGCGCTAAAGATAACACCGAGGAACTCAAAAAGCAGGAAATCGAAAATTCTGTCATCTGAACGCCTGAAAACAGGCGTTGCACCCACGCATTTGTCTTGTGTGCGAGTAGAAGGTATTCTGCGAGCGTCTAGCATGGGCTGGCTGGCTGAGAGCATGTGTTGTGGTCACCTCGGTGTATGTAGCCTACCATCGCGTTGGCTGAGGCAGAGTTATTTCGGAAACGCGCAGTCGCCCGTGTATTTTTGCGCTTAAAGTGCGGGAAATAGTGTCCGGGAAAGGGGGAATCCTTAGAAATCAGATGTTTTCTTCATATTTTACGGCATTGTTTGGGATAAGTCGCGTATACTCTACGCCATGCATGTAAAAGCGAATTAGCTTTTGTTTGCAAAGCCGCCCATTCACGACTTTCGCACGTTTTGCATCTACACGCAGTATTCCAGTAAGGCGTTAATACCAAACTGACGCATGTTCATAATTTAATTTTTTTCAGCTGATGCCGCCCGGTGGAGCTTGGTACGGAAACTACTGCTGGCTACCTGGTGCCACAACGTTGGATGAATGCACAAGAAGCCCGGAACGAGCACTTATATCGAGCAAAATAAATATTTCCTCATTTACAAGGCGTCTTGCATCTACTATATGAAATTGCAAGTGGCACAGACTCGACGGAGGTTTGCAGAAATAGTTCGCAATAATTTTTACTGAATGATAAGATGATTCCGCTCTAAGACCACGCGTGGTTGAGCAGTAGAAGCAAAAGAAAAAAAATGCTCCCCCGATCAGCGCAGCCGGCGTAACGTGTACTAGCAAGCGTTCAAAACGCGCTCGTCCAAAATCAAAATCGGAAGTGTGGTTCAGGTGTTAATTCCATCCGCTTGGGGCGCTGCAGTCAATTCGGCCACTGGGCTCTATGGGAGTGTCCGCTCTTGTTTTTGTGTCTTTCTCTATGGTAGCACACACACACACGCACATACGTTATGAATCCGGCCCCTAGGATCGAATCGACAAGTTTCTTATTGATAGGCAGTTTTAGAGTGCAGCTCTTACGCGCCTGTTCCTGCTTTGAAATGTAACAGCGCTAAACAGACGAGGACGAAGGCAAAGAAGAACACGACAGTGTTGCTGACTCACAGGCAAGCAGGCAGTGAACCTTATTCAGGTCCTGAGTAGTGACTCCGAAACCCCTTACGAGGGAGGAGCCGTCGCGGGCCGCTCCCACGTCGGGACGGGCTGGCTGGGCCTGACCAACGCGCCGGGGGCCCTCTGGACGGCCTGTAGCTGAGCGGCGAGGTTGGAGCTCATGAGCGCCTCGTCCCACTCTTCTTCCGTGGTGAGATGATCGTGGTTTCGTAATGAGGGAGAACGCCAGAGCATGTGTTCTAAAGGGCAGTAGGTATCCCTACAATCCAGACAATCCGGCTCGGACGAGTCCGCGTACCTGCTGACCCTGAATAGGCTGATATAGGACCCCGTCAGCAGCATGCGAAGGGTGGAAGACTAAGGCCTGGAGAGCTTGGCGTGGGGCGGGGGATAGACCCTCCTGCCGCTCTGATGGTGCTTTGTAACCTTGTTGAACGTGTCGAGCGAGTCCTTGTGGAGCCCCGCGTTCACGCCCGCGAGCGGCATTTCCCTGGCGCAGCATATGAGTTCGCGCGCGCGGGCGTGGGCCACCTCGTTGGCGCTGGGAACGACGGGGGAGACCCGGCTCCATGTGGGCTGGCAACCAAGTGATGACGTGGGGGGCGACGCGCCTGCTGCACAGCAGGGCGGCAGCCTCACTCGAGACCAAACCCGTGGCGAAGGCTCTGACGACCGCCCGGGAATCCGTGTAGACCTGCAGTCTGCTCCCGTCCCGCAGGGCCAGGGCCACCGCGATCTGTTCCGCCAGTGCCAGGGACGAGCCCTGCATTGACGCGGCATTAAGAAGGTTGCCCCTGTGGTCTACCACGGCCGCCACGAACCAATCGGACGAATCGTATTGGGTGGCGTCGACGAATGCGACCGATCGTGGATCGCCAGCGACGGATCCGAGAAGTGCGGCCGCCCTGGCCCGGCGTCTGCCTACATTGTGTTGCGGGTGCACGTTGCGCGGGAACGGGGGGACTGTGACGGCCTCCTGCGTCCACGCGTCGAGCGCGCACCGCATTTCCCTGATGCGGTCCAGCACCTCCAAGATCCTCCTCCCAGCAGGCGAGGAAGAGAGCCTGACCACCTGGGCCGTCCGCTGTGCCTCGACAACCTCGTCGAGGGTGTTGTGGACTCCCAGCTGCATGAGCTTTTCCGTACTGGCACCCATCGGGATGCCGAGCACTTTTTGATGCTGCTCTTGCGCATCAGCGCTTCGAGCTTTGCCCTCTCGTACCCGTGCCAGCGATGGGCAGCGGCCGCGTACGTGATATGACTCATTAGGAGGGCGTGGTACAACCTAAGCAAGTTGTCCTCCCCTAGCCCTCCGAGACTGTTGGAGACCCTATTGATGAGCCTGACCCTGTTGTCCGTTTCGGTGGCGATACAAGAGATCGTTTGTCCATTAGTACCGTTTGCCTCGATCAGCATACCGAGTACGCGGGTTACCTCCACCCTGGGAATGACCTGCCCGATGGCCATGCGAATGGAGATGTCGACCTTCCCGAGGAGGACCTGCCCTTTGGGAATGCGTCCCCTCCTTGTCGGTCGATACGAAAGTAGTTCGGACTTGGATGGGGAGAGCCGGAGCACCGTGCCCGCCAAGAATTCCTCCGTGCCGCTTAGGGCCACCTATAGCGATTCCTCGACTGCGCCTTCACTGCCGCCTTCGCACCACACCATGATGCCGTCGGCGTAAAGACCATGATTAACACCGTCCACCTCGGAGAGACGCCCGGAGAGGCCGCGCATGGCGATGAAGAGAAGCGGCGACATGACCAACCACCGAGGGGTGCTCCTCGCCCCCAGCTCGAATGGATCAGATTTTACCTCGCCCACCTTGAGAATGGCGCGCCTGCCCCGAAGGAACGAACTGATGAACCCGCGAAACTTGGACCCAAGGCCCGTGTCCAGAACGGAATCGAGGACGTGTCTATGCGAAATGTTATCGAAGGGCTTTTCGAGATCCAGCGCTAGAATACCCCTGACGTCTCTGGTGTCCCTATCGATGGTGTTTAATGAGGTTCATGTCATCCTGCGTTGATAGGGACTGGCGAAAGCCCACCATGTTGTAGGGGAAGGGTTCGCGTTCTTTGATGTACCTAGATATCCGGTTGTGAATGACATGTTCCGTGACCTTTCCCACGCACGAAGTGAGCGACATTGGTCGCAGATTGTTTAGGCTGTGGGTCCGACCTGGATGTGGAATGAGAACTACCCACGCGAGCTTCCAATCGTCCGGGACGTCACCCGAGTCCCACACGCGATCGATGTCGTCTGTTAACGTGGCGATGACTTCGTCCAGATTGCGAAGTAGCCAGTTCGAAATGCCGTCCGGCCCCGGGGCTGATCGGCCGTTAAGGTTAAAAAGGGCTTCCAAGACCTCGTTTTTAGATAAAGGAGCGTCCAAGTCTTCCCTCTGGAGGCCCCGATAGCGGGGGTAATCCGCGTCGCCGAGGGGCCCGTGGGTAGGTATCTGTCGGCGAACGACGGCATAATGTCCTCCACCGTGGAGCCCTCCCGTTTGGCTTCGTGCAAAGCCCAATCCATAGCTAGTCTCTGGATGAACTTGGAGGCCCATTCGTCTAGGAGCTGCTTCAGGAGGTCCCACTTGCGTCCCGTGCGCATTTGCCCGTCGACCGAATTACAAATCTCGTCCCACTGTTGCTTAGCGAGCGCGCGGCAGTGTTCCTCAATGGCACGATTGAGTTCAGCTGTTATGCAGTCTACGATTGAGCCGTTGTCCATTTCACCAGCCCAGGAGAGCAGCATTGGCCTCGAGGAGGTGGGCGAGACGACTGTTCATACTGTCCACCTTGAGTTCCGTGCGCACCGTCTTGGCGGCGGACTGGGCGTCCCTTTCAAGTTGCGGCAACCATTCGTTAAGGTCTGTGTGATCCACCGTCTTTCCCTTCCTGATTTTGTGAAAGAGGTCCCAATCCGTGATCCTAAATTCACGGGGGGCCTGTTCGACACCTCGAACAAGGTGGTCAGGACGAAGTGATCGCTACCCAACTTCTCATGCAGGTTACTCCAGCAGGTCGACCCCACCCCCTTGACGAAGATTAGATCCGGCGTGGAGTCCCTGGTGGTAGAAGATCCCGTTCTGGTGGGGAAGGCCTGGTCCGTCAAGCGTACGAGAGCGTGATCGGCGGCCGTTTGCCAGAGGTCCATCCCCTTTACGGTCGACAATGGGTGGTGTTGCGTACTCCAGGGTAGCGTATCGTACTGCTGCCGAGTTGGAGCGGCGCCTGCCTATCGAAGCTCGACCGACGTTACTTATTGGTAGCGTGGCGTTGTCGGCGGGCTGCAGGCATCTGGTAGACCATGGCGACCAAGCAAGGGCGAGACGATTTCTAGTGCGAAGCTTACACGGTTTATTCAAAGGTTGATGAAAATGAAGAAAAGAGAATCAAGAGATCTAAAAAGTACATTCCGGAGCCCTTTAAATAGGCTCTCTACAGTTGTGGGAGGGATCTTGCTTCCGTCGACGTCATGTGACCGGTATAGAAACTCTGCTGCAAGGAGGAGGGCTCTTGCTCCAGTCGACGTCACGTGACCGGCACAGAAAGCCAGCTGCAAGGAGGAGGCCGTTCCGCTTCCTGGAATTGTAGACGTTTGTCCGTCTCCCTTGCGCGTTGCTGGTTCGTAGAAGTTCTCCTTTTGGCCGTTCGAGGAACGGGTCCCTCTAAAGTCGCACGCACGCACGCACGCACGCACGCACGCACGCACGCACGCACGCACGCACACACACACACACACACACACACACACACACACACACACACACACACACACACACACACACACACACACACACACACACACACACACACACACACACACACACACACACACACAAAAGAGGCCTGTACACTGCGGGGCTTCCGCCAGACCGGCAGACACTCGAAATGGTCATGGCGAATTAGGAAGTCCCATTTCATTTCGACTAGGCCTGGTGGAAGAAGGTCGGGTGCGATAAAGTTCTTTCAGCACGAGGGGCGGGACGCCAACCATAGCAGGCGAAGTCACGCCTCATTTCGACGAGGCAGGGTGAGAGATCGTCGGTTGAAATTCCTCTCTGCACGTGGTGTCAGACGCCAACCCTAACATCATCTCCGGCGGGGGAAGAAGATCCCGACGTGTAGGGGCCAGCAGCCGCTGTGCGAGGGATCGGCGTTTCAGTAGCAAAATTACCCTTAGAAGTGACGAACCCTTAGTTCGTAGCTGTTAGATTCCTGGGAATGGTCATCAGTCCTCGCGGCGCTCTTGTGACTTTTCTCCCTGGTCTGGTCCGGTGAGATTGGTCTTGCAAGCAGGTCTCGCAACTTTTCGTTTGCTGCGTGGGCAAGCAATCACCCCAGAACAGTACCGGACCCAAAACCACAAAGCAGCGAGCACAAGGCCACCCTCCTCCAAGACACACCAGGCTTTAAAAAAAAAGAAAACCCGGTACACCCTTCCCATTCCTTACGCGCGCCCCTCCCCCCTGAACACTAAAAACAGCCATTTCTTGAAAGCGTTAAGACGTGGTTATTAAAATCAGCTAACAATCGGCTACACTTCGAAAAAGAAACGTATGAACAAACGTACAAATGCCACGGAAACCCGGGTGAGCATGAGGCTTTCGCTATTCTAGGGGCAACGACTCAAACCGTCGGCATTGCCGTTAAGCTTACCCTTCTTGTAGCGAATATCGAAGTTGTATTGTTGAAGAGCCAAGCTCCAGCGCAAAAGACGACCGTTTTTCGTAGACATGAGACTGCAGTCATGTGAGGGGACAGTGGTCAGTCTCTATGGTGAATCTTGAACCAGCGATATAGCAAGCTAGCTTCTGCACCACCCATGCAGAAAAGGAATGCAGGCGCATTCCTTTTCTGATGCACTGTATGCTTCCTCACGAACTGAAAGCTTTCTACTGGCGTACAGTACAGGGTGTTCGTTCTCGTCATCTCTCTTTTGACAGAGCACCACCCCCATACCCCTGTCCATGGCATCACACTGAAGCAAGAATGGCTTAGAGTAGTCGGGCGCGTTCAACACTGGCTGACTCGTTGGTGCGTTCTTCAGCATACTAAAAGCCTTTTCTTTTGCGTCATCCCACTCTACCGCTTGTGGTTCTGTTTTTCTGAGAGCATCCGTCAAAGAACTCGCAATCTCGGAATACCGTGGGGTATATGTTTGGTAATAACTCGCCAAGCCAAGGAATGATCTGATGTCCCGCTTGCCGCGTGGTGGCTGGAAGTTGTCTATTGGGGTCAGTTTAACCTCGGAAGGCTGACGATGGCCTTGCCCTATTACATGACCTAGATAACCTACCTCCGCGCGCCCTAATTGGCATTTGGGAGCCTTAACAGAAGAGTTAAGTTGGCCTCTCGTAGACGACACAGCACGGTTCGCAGGTGTTGCATATGGTCCGCCCATGATGAAGAAAATATTGCTATGTCATCGAGATACGGAAGTGCAAAGTCCTCCATTCCTCGTAGCACCTGGTCCATAAGGATAGAGAAGCAATATGACGCATTCTTCAATGCAAAGCTCAGGACTTTCGGACGAAAGGTTGCCATCGGGGAAATAAACGCCGCAAGCCTGCTTGCCCTCTCGGTCAACGGAACCTGCCAGTACCCTCTGACTAAATCGAGCGTAGAGATGAAATTAGCACTGCTCACTTTCTCAAGCTTTTCCTCGATATGCGGTATTGGAAAAGTCTGGTCCTTCGTGATTAAATTGAGCCTGCGGTAGTCGATACATGGTCGCGGCTCCTTTCCTGGGACCTCAATTAAGGTAAGAGGCGAGGTATAATCACTCTCTGCTGGCTCGATTACACCTAGCTCTAACATCTTGTTTATTTCAGCGGCCATGACTTCACGCTGACGAGGTGAAACGCGACAAGCTTTCGAACGAACTGGGTCCGATGAGGTTAACTGGATGTCTTGAACGATCGCAGTGGTCCTGCCCGGTGTGTCTGAAAATACGTCTTCAAATTCAAACACGAGTTCCCTCAGTTCGGCCCTTTGATTGGGATTCAACTCCGCCTGCTCTACTAACTTGTCAATGGTCTCGTGAATGTCTTTTGCCTCCGTCACGGCTGTTAACTCCGGAAAATCGACAGGCATCTCCTCAGGTTGGTTAAAGTATATGTTCATAAAGGCTTCCCTCTGCCTGTAGGGTTTAAGTAGATTGCTATGGTACACTTGTGGTGTCCTCCGTTTTACCGGTACCGTGATTACGTAGTTTGTTTCAGATAATTTCTGAATTATGTCAACCGGTCCTTCCCATTGAACCTCCAGTTTGTTTTTCAACGAGGGTTTGAGGATCATTACCTTTCCCCCAACTTCAAAGCGTCGCGTGCGAGCCGTCCTGTAATAGTAATGCTCAGCATTGCTTTGTGCCTTATACCTCTGTCACACAAGCACGCAAAAACTCTTTTACCTAAGCGGTCCTTTACCGAGTTGAAAGACCTCTAATTAAAAGGAGTTGCGCTGCAGACACACGGCGCGGGCGATCTCCTTTTATCGTTTCCTTCCGAACACGCTATGGAAAGCATGGCGCTAGATTCTGAAACAAAACCAGTTAGAATAAACCAACGTATTTCAATATAGAAATTAGAAACGTACTATAATATGCTTGTTTTAGTGAATTTAGATACAGTTTATTCGAAAAGGTTAAATTAAAGAAGATTTAATAAGGTAGCTTCAAGAGTCTTCGCAGAAGTAGCAAATTTTACATGTTCGTCTAGCAACCTTGGGCCACTGTTTACATCGGAGTCAACATGGAGGTCGAGAATATGGGGGACTGCACGGACACGAAGGAAAAAGTCGAAATAGCATGCATTTTGGCAAGGATTCTTGCTGCAGAGAGCGAAGCAGACGCCGCAAAGGCAGTCAAAGACCGTATTAAGCGGCAGTTGCTACTCAACGGGTGTACATTTTATGCCTTGGCGCTTCCCACGAGAGTCTGCAACCGATCGACGTGGGCTTTCATCCGCCACGAAAAGTGGTTCGAGGAGACTGTGCCTCACCTCGGTGGCCACAACTTCAAGCAGTCGTTTCGAGTGAACCCCTCAACGTTCCGGTTTCTCGTGGAAAGTCTGCGCCATGTGCTCGAAAAACAAGTTACCAACATGCGTGACCCGATCACTGCGGAAAAGCGTGTCGCCATTGGCCTCTACAAATTGTGCTCTTCTGCCGAAGATAGAACTGTGGCAAACCTCTTCGGCGTTGGGCGCTCATCCGTCAACGTCATTTACAGAGAGTTTTGCGCAGCTGTTGTCTCTGTGCTCGAAAGTGACTGGATCAGAATGATTACTGAAGAGGAAATGCCTAGGCACATCCAAGAGTTCGAAGCCGTGTGCGATTTCCCTCAAGCTGTCGGTGCCCTTGATGGCTGCCATTTCCCTATTTCGCCTCCAAAGAAGTACGCCACCGACTACTACAACTACAAGGGTTGGTAAGTGGCCACGATTTAACTTATTTCATGTAAGTGTTCTGTTTGGGCCCATTTTTATAGTAGTAAAAAAAAGTAACTGACTGACCCATATTTTATTGCTAAGTAAAATGTTATTCAATTTTACCAGCAGCTCTTAAGAAAACGCGTAATTTGGTTCGCAGTCTTGCAGTGTTTAGCAGCGACAATTTTAATGCGACGACGAAAAGAGTTCTCCGCAGGACTGCAACTCCTATACGATGTAGAGTACGCTAACAGCGACCGGTTGTGGCATTATGTGAAATAATGTAATCCGAGCTGCACTCACAGCTATTAATAAAAGCAAACTGTAAAATCGCATCACAGTAACTAAAGGCAGTGAACTCAGCAGTGCCATGCTGCACTAACCTTTATTCACTTTGCACTTTGTTTTTTCTTGCAGGCACAGTATTATCCTACTAGCATTGGTCGACCACAAGTATCGATTCAGATACTGCAATGTCGGTGCCCCAGGACGCTGCCACGACGCACATGTGTTTGGTGTTTCACGGCTGTCGAAGATTGTCAACAGTCCCCTTTTCAAAGCACCTGTTGCCGCAGTGGGTACCACAGCAGTCCCACCGATAATATTATGCGATCAAGCATTTCCACTAACCCCAAACCTCATGAAGCCATTTGGACACCGAACTGTCATCAGTGAAGCTGAAAGGAATTTCAACTGTCATTTATCTGGAGCAAGGAGGATAGTTGAAAACGCATTCGGAAGGCTAAAGGCCCGGTTCCGTTTCATTGCGAAAAGAATGGAGTGTTCTGTTGGCAATGCCCGTTTGGCTATACGAGCATGCTGCGTGCTCAATAACATTTGCGAGCACTTCAACGACAGTGTCCACCCACAGTGGTTAAGTGAGGTGCAGCAGTCCAATGCTACATTTCCACAGCCATCACGCAGAACAGAAGCTGAAATTGGAAATGCATCCGCCATCAGGACAGCACTTGTGGAATATTACAAGCGAAGGAACTGAACGCAAGAGTCCCAAGAATCAGCAACAATTGTGGAACACCATGTCAGTTTTTACTAAAAAACTTCAACATTGCATCTACAAGTTTCTCTTGCAACTTGAGCCCCTCTTTACGGAGATCCATTTCCATTTTGTGCGCATCAGCAAACTGCTCTCTCTGCCGTCGCTGCTCCTCAAGCATCCTTTCTTGAAAGTCGCCAGCCGGTTGCCTTCTCTTCCTGCGGGCACATTCGGAACTGCCACTTGCGAGGTTCCTGGATTCAACCTGTTGTACTGGCGACTCGGAAGGTGAACAATCTTCGGCGACGTCTTCACAAGAAGCAGAGCCGGAATCAAGCATGTCGAAGATCAGCTGCGTTTGAAGAAGGGATCCGAAATACATTGACCACATTAGTTGATGTGTGAAGCGGTAAACAATTAGTTCAGGGTTTTTACTTGCAAGAGAGCTGCCTCTCCTTGCGTGTATGTATTCACGTTTTTTTATTTTAGAGTCTGCATTTTTTTTATTCTCCAAACAGCGCACTGCCAAGCTTGCAAAATGAACAGCGCGTGAGCACAAGCAGAAATGAACCACAGTATTAACAAGAGCAGTCCGCTACACTGCAGGGTTGTGCAGATTATGGGCTTGGCAGCACAGCTGATGCTACATTATGTCTTGAAATTTAGTTGACTGTAATAAAGCATATATAGTCTCCACTATGCATTTCTTACTTCTTCGACGGAGGCAGTGCTGCTTGTTGTGCTCTCGCTGCACCCAGCCTCTTCCATTAAAGATGTATCGTGAACAGGCAGGGATCCTAGAAACCTATGGACTTCGGAGAAGAATGGCCAGCTCGGCGGTGATGACCCTGTTGTCATGTGTTTCAGGCAGCTCCTGGATAAGAAAACGAAAGAACTAAAATTTTATATACTCAAAATGTAAAGATATACACAGAGCAAAACGTTTGCCGATAGATACAAACGCGACTTGATGGTACAGAAAGCCTGAGAAGCGAAGGTAACCCTTTTTACTCGAAAAAATTTAAAGTTTCTCATGTTTTCTTGTCTGAGAACAACGCTTGCGCATGGTCCGAGAAAAATGCAAACCGTAGTCACATCTGCAGAAATGAAAACATGCAGACGACTTCCTGCTTCGTATTATATGTTGCCGTGAGAAGGCGTACAATATAATGTGAAATGCGCCTGTCCATAAGTTAAGGTTCCCGTTATCTTGTGACGAACGAAATCATGCTATTGACGACCTGCGCGGGTTGTCATTCTTCGCCGCATGTGAAGGCGAATTTGCGTTTACTCAGACCGACTCGCACTGTAAAGGAATTGCAGAAACAGCCTTTAGCGCGTCGTCGACTTTCGTGTGTGCAGGGCGCAGTTCAGCCCTGCAAAATTCGACGCTAGCTGAAATGAAGGGTCTCTGCCTTAAAACCTTCGTTACTACGGCTCCGTCCGCTAGATTAGGGTTCCGTCGCTGCCTACTACGGAAACAACGTTCGATGCTGAGGTCGCGACACCACAAACGAGAGCTTGCAGCTTGCGACCACAGCCTGAAGCCGCTTCAAGGTAAATTTAGCGCTCACAGCTTACTGCTGTGCTTTGTCTTACCTGTAGGTCTGTCCCAGGTTCTCTATCTTGCTGTGCACTTGCGCCTTTGTGCGAGGTACACCCATGCTCGTCAATGCTTGTGCAATGCCATCGTAAACGCCTCCGTTGTGCTTCTGCGCACGCAGCGAGGGCAGGTTGTCTTCCCATAACTTGATTAACGCCCAGGTGTCTCTCTCCGACCACTGTACCCGCGGTTTTCTTTGGCGTGCCGGAGGCTGTTCGTCGGTACCGCTCGCCGTAGCCATGGTCGCAGAAAATGGCGCGAATTTGCATCGTCTGTTAGCGTCACGTGATATTTTCGAACTGCTTACGAGAGTGCCGTGCAAAAAGTGCAAAACTGCGCCTACTTAAGGTTCAACGAAAGACAAAACCCTTTTTTGTGATGTGTACACTTGAAATAAAAATGCACTTTTGCTTCGTTTCTTTATTGCATGATAATTACTGGTGCCCACTGCGTTGGAGGCTACGCCTTTCCAGCCGTAAAAGAGATCGGTGATCTCCGGTTTCGGAAAAGACCGCTTCTGAAAAAGAGATTAAACTTTGGCGTGTGTCTGCGGATGCAACTCCTTTGTGTGAGATGTCTTTTTCTTCAAATGCCTTTAAAGTGCTCGTGTGACAGGGGTGTTACCCATTTCCTGCTCAGCAATTATTGTGGCAGGGCTTACGTTCAATAACTTTCTCCTGCATTCCGCCTAGCGAGACATTTCAGGCTCTGCTGCTTTCCTGACCTTTTCATTAGCTGGTGCACTTTCCGCATTATCCCCTGTAGGGCTGTAGGGTTGACGAATCCTCCGTCAAACCTGTTTCCTCCACCGCTGGTCATTCGTACACTGCCTTGGCCGCGAGCTCCCTTGCCTCGGAACGAGTTAGGGCTTGCACTGTTCCCCCACTAAACCCGATTCCCCTGCGTCGTATCAAATCCTCAGATTTGTTAGAAAACAAATACGGATACTGCGGCGGGAGATTATCCGAGACGGCAGCTTCAGTGTCCAGTACTCCAAGAGGGCGTTCGATACGAACCTTGGCCACAGGGAGGCAAACACTGGAGGCCTCTACGGCTTGCCTTATCGAAGCACATTCTCCTGTGAATTGGCCTTCCTCTACGTACGACGGATGCACCACGTCCATTGTGGCTGCCGAGTCGCGAAGCACCCGACACGGTTTTCCGTTTACTATAAGGTCTCGAATGTACGGCTCTAGCACGTTCAGGTTTTCTACGTTACTATTTAGTGACATCAATACTAGTTTGGGATTTCTGCACCCCACGGAGATATGCCCCGTTTACTGGCAGTTGTAGCAAACTACTGGTTTCTTTACCTCGAAAGTTTTTCCTTCGGCCTTTCTCGTCTCCGTTCGGGTGGTTCCTTCTCTCCCTCGCTTTCCTCGTCACTAGTTTTCATAGAATCTGACCTTTCCATTGTTTTATAGCGACTCGACTTTGACCATCGCTTTGGCTTGTCGGGTCTGTATTTATTCATCTCCTTCTTAGGAGCTTCGTTGCCTTCGTCCGCATGGCGAGTTACGTACTCCTCAGCGAGATCGGCGGCTCTCGTGATAGTGTCTACGCCTGGGCTATCCTGAACCCAATGCTTGATGTTTACTGGCAGCCGGCGGTAGAACTGTTCTAAAGCAACGCACTGCATTGTCTTTTCGGCGTCGCCGAATGCACCCTCTTCTCTGAGCCATTCCTTCAGGTTTACCTCTAAGGTGTATGCAAAATCTGAGTATGACTCACTTTTGGTTTTCTCGACTTCCCTAAATTTTCGCCGGAATGCTTCCGCTGACAATCTGTACTTTTTAAGCAAGTTTGCTTTGACTTCATCGAAGTCCTCTGCTTCTTCTTTCCCCATGGGGGCGATGATATCAGCTACCTCACGTGGCAGTAACGTAAGCAAGCGTTGCGGCCACGTGTTTCTTGCAAAATTTGCCTTTTCACACGTGCGCTCAAGCTTTACCAGAAAAACACCAATGTCCCTTCCAACTGCGTAGGGTGCCATCAAGTCTGTCATTATGCGCTCGCTTTTATGTGCCTCTGTGCTAGGTCTTCCTGTATTTTGAGCTTTCAGGAGCTGAATCTCTAGGTGCTTCATTTCGAGGTCGCGTTCCTCTTTGGCCTCACCTGCGGCCCGCTCGCGCTCTGCTTTTTTCTCTAGGCGCTTACGCTCTTCTTTTTCCTCCGCAATGCTCTCTAGGTATTCCGTCAGTTCATCGTCGTCTGCCCAGGTCGCTACGATCGCCTCAATGATCTCCGGCTTCCTCTTTGATTCGGCAATTTGGAGGCCCAGCTCTTTGGCCAAGCTCAACAACACCGGCTTCTTTAGTGCCTTCAAGTTCATGGCTGCCCTTAGTGCTGCTAACTCTTCACTTTATAATAACCTTGACGTACTGAAAAACTTCCGTCAACGGTTAAAGAAAAATCACTGCATTGTACTTTCCAAAAAGTACGTAAAGCCAAAGTGATATCTTAGTGAAGAAAAGCCGTGCCATAAGCAGTCATGAATCCAGACACCTTCCTTCCGAACGTTGTCGCCAGGACGAAGAGGCTACGATCTCGTAGTTGTCGTCCAAGTTGGGGTCTCCAGGGTTCCGTATCCCAATCGCTGCCATTCAGTTTGTTGCGTACACGGGCGTACTACCCACGTGGCCCTTGGGGAAGCTCGCAGAGCCCAGCGATCCTACAAACCCGGACCACGGGGCAGCGTCGATAACCCCGACGCCAGCTCGGCTAAGCAGCCGATGCTGTTCCGACGCGTGAGGAACGCGAACGGCCGTGCTGTATCTTCTAACCAGCAGGAGGCCACGCTTGTGGGCACTCACCTCCCCCCCCCCCAGCGCCACCATTACAGTATAAATAGCCTACCCAAGCAGGGGGGCGTGTCTTGAGTTATTATGTGATGTACCGGCCAGTTGTCGATAAACCTCTTGCGCAACTGTCGTCTCTTTAATAATGGCGACGAGGTTGGGATGAACCGCCGACCTTGAATCAAGCAGCAAGCAGCAGTAGACATCACGGACAACGATCTGCCACCGTCTTCTAGCCACAAACCATTCGTCGGGCGCCTGACGGAATTCTGTACCACGACAGGTAACATGGCTATATACTTCGAGCGCTTCGAGGCTTTTGCGAGAGTGAATAAGCTGGACGAACAAAGCAAGACGAACGTTCTTATCACGATAGTGGGTGACAGCACGTACGCCACATTGCGGAACTTGATGGTTCCGGAGGCTCCTGAAAAGAAGACGTATCAAGAGATAAAACAGGCGCTTGTGAAGCATTACGCGCCAAAGCGGCCAATAGTCACGGAGCGTTACAACTTCCATAAACGCACGCAGAGACCTCGGAAGGCAGTTGATGACTTCATCGTCGAATTGAACGGTTGGCAATGAACTGCTCGTTTGGAACATTTTCAACTGAGGCGTTCAGAAACCAGCTCGTGGTGGGTGTGCGCAGCGAGGCTATTTGATGCAAGCTTTTGGCCGCTGAAGATGACAAAGACCTAACATGGGACAAGGCATGTGTTATTGCCAGTCCATGGAAGCCGCGCAAAACCACGCGAGGGAGATGCTACCGGGACGAGACGCGACCCGATAACAAGTGGACGACGTCAAGCGGCAACGCGGCGACAGCGCATCGACTAGGCGACAGCGCAGCGACTACGACCACGCGAGGATGTGCTACCGGGACGAGACGTGACCCGAGAACAAGAGGACGACGTCAAGCGGCAACGCGCGACAGCGCCGATACTGCGCGCTCGACCAGCGACTGTCGGCGACGTGCTACGGCGGCTGCGAGGAAAGGGTCCGCTGACAAGGACAGGATGCGGTCGTGTTCTCGTTGTGGGGGTCGCCACCATCAGCAGGACTGTCGGCACATAAAGGCAAGGTGCTACAGTTGTTCCCAGACGCGACATTTCGCTATTATGTCTAAGAGAAGGCAGAACAATGTCATCGCGGAAGAGGACGAGTCTAGCTTAGAATTGTACGCGCTAGGAGAAAGAGTTGAGCCGTAGAAAGTTGATATGAATGTAAATGGGCAAACTATTGCCATGGAAATAGACACGGGCTCAGCGGTATCTATTATGCCTGAAAGTCAATTTGTTCAATATTTTGGACATGTGCCATATAAGCCTGTGCAGTTTCGCTTAATGACATACAATGGCTCAAGCGTTCCCTTGAAGGGCAGGGTCACTGTAAATGTAACTCATGAACACAATTCTTTTAGACTACTGCTCGTGATAGCTGCGAATGAACTGGAGCGCATGGTACCGGCATTGCTTGGCCGAGACTGGTTGAAGCATATTCGCCTAAACTGGTCACATGTTTTGCGAGTGAACACAATCGTTAAACAGGAGTGGTTGCTAGACAAGTACAGGAATGTGTTCACGGGCCCGATTAGAACCATTAAGAGGTTTGTACGCTCCATTGTCTTGAAGCAGGGAGCGCAACCTCTATTTTGTAAAGCCAGGCCAGTGCCGTACACCCTGAAAGACAAAGTTGGAAAAGAGTTAAATGAGTTGTAATCGGCCGGTGTGTTGTACCCGGTGCGTGAAAGCCAATGGGCAACCTCTGTTGTAGCAGTTCTGAAGAGGGGTGGAGAAGCCGTCAGACTCTGTGGTGACTACCATGTGTCTTTAAACCACTGCATTACGGTTGCCCACTACCCGCTAACATAGCCAGAGCATGTGTTCGCGTCGTTGGCAGGGGGAACTTGTTTCAGTGTGCTTGATTTATCGAAAGCGTACTTGCAACTTCGAATAGATGACCATTCGCAAGAGCTGCTAACGATAAATACAGACCTTGACCATTTCCGTTTCACGCGTTTACCGTTTGGTGTCGCGAGCGCATCTGCCATTTTCCAGTCAGTAATGGATCAGGTATTGGGCTGGCTTGGAGGGCACAGTGTGCTATCTCGATGATGTTCTCATAGCAGAAAAGACCGAATACGAGTGCCTGAGACGTACGAAACAGGTGCTGCAGAGACTACGGAAGCATGGGATACGTGAAGAGCGCTACGAAGACGAGGACTAAAAGAGGAACATGTACGACGGACAAGGCGCTGAAAGAGCCCAATTTTTCTTCAAGTATGCAAAACCAACTCGTGCACATCAAGCGTCTGCTGCATCAGATTTCTTCAACATTGGGCTCTTTCAGCACCTTGTCCGTCGTACATGTTCCTCTTTTAGTCCGCGTCTTCGTAGCGCTCTTTTCTTCAAGTATGCAAAACCAACTTGCCCACATCAAACTTCTGCTGCATGGGATACGTGCCAACGCTGATAAATGTCAATGTCTTAAAAACCGCGTCCGCTATCTTGGTCACGAAATTGACGTGGTTGGCATGCATCCTACGAAAGATAAAGTAGAAGTGATATTGAGGGCTCCAACTCCCAGTGGTGTCTCCGAATTGAAGGCTTTCCTAGGGTTAGTGAATTTTTACGCTAGGTTCCTTTCCCAAACAGCCACCACCTTAGAACCGCTCTACAAGCTCCTCAGAAAATATTGTCCGTCAGAATGGACAAGAGAGTGGGAAACCAGCTTTCAGAAATGCAAGCTGCTCCTGAGCGAGTATTCAGTGCAAGCTTTTTACGATGGACACAAACCGCTGCGCCTGACATGTGACGCATCGGCATACGGCCTTGGAGCGGTGCTCGCGCACACCGAAGGTCGAGGCAAGAGATCTATCGCATTCGCGTCACGCACGCTTACAGCGGGCGAAAGAAAGTGTGCACATATTGAGCGCGAAGCTGTAGCCATTATTTTTGGCTTTAAAAAGTTTTATAAGTACTTGTTCGGTCGGCAGTTCGAAATAGTGACTGATCATCAGCCGCTGACGCAGTTGTTTGATCCGAAGAGACACAGCAGTCAAGCAGTGATATCTAGAGTGCAGCGATGCAAAAATTTCTTGGCTTTTATCAGTATGTCATAAAGTACAAGAAGGGCCAACAAGTGGGCCACGCAGATGGCTTATCGAGGCTTCCGTTGGAAACAACTACGGGGGAAGAACAAGAAATAGTCTTTTTTTCGCCTCTATCAGAGGTTCCCTTTACAGCCCAGGAAGTGGCTGAAGAAACAAGCAAGGATGAAGTTCTGAGTGGTATTAGACATGACGTGGCGCGGTTGGCCTGAAGAAACAGAAGTGCAATACCGCCCATATTATAATCGTCAACACGAGTTGTCGATAGAGCAGGGTTGTTTGTTGAGGAACAGTCGGGTTGTTATCCCGAAAGCTCTTAGGCAAAGTGTTCTGTATTTTTTACATGAGATCCACCCAGGAATGACGAAAATCAAAATGCTGGCGCGTAGTTGGATTTGGTAGCCAAACCTTGATACAGAACTGGAATACATGCTACGAGCGTGCGAGGTCTGTCAAAGTGTACGGAATTCAGCGCGATCTGTACCGGTGCAACCATGGTCAATAGCTACAAACGCGTGGGAGAGGGTTCATTTAGATTTTGTGGAAGTGGAAGAGAGATCATTGCTGCTGATGGTAGACGCGTACTCAAAATGGCTCGAGGTAAGAGTAATGCACGGAACATCAGCCTTGGCCACGGTGGAGGCGGTAAGGAGCAGCTTTGCGGCGTATGGCGAGCCCAGTGTCGTTGTGACAGACAACGATCCACAATTTAGATCCAGGGAATTTCAATACTTCTTGGAACAAAACGGTGTAAAGTCACTTTTCACGCCCCGTATCACCCCCAGTCAAACAGTGCAGTGGAAAGGTTGGTGCCGACCACGAAGAGGGGGATCTTGAAATTGCAGCTAGAAGATGAAAGAGCCGGCCGGACATGGTCGTTACAACACCGCATTGATAATTTCTTGTTTTCATACAGGACGCCGCCGCACTCGTTCACAGAATCAGCGCCCTGCGAGTTGTTTCTCGGACGAAAAGTCCGAACCAGACTGTGCATGCTGAAACCGTGCAGGACGAAAGCGTGGAAAAATAGAAGTGAAAAAAATAAGCTCACGGCAGATGCAAGAAGGGGTAACAGCCGCGACTTTACGCAAGGCGAAGAGGTATATGTCCGTACTGTTCGCAACAAAAAGGTGAATTGGTGGCCAGGGAAAATTGTAAAGAAGGTGTCAAAAGTCACGTTCCTGGTACGCGTAGGTGGTGTTCTTAGGTATTGCCATGCCGATCCCTTAAGCTGTAAAGTGGAATCGCCAACGGCTCCCTGATCCGAAATAACGCTGTCGGAGAACGCAGATACCCAAAGCAAGGTACTCCCCTACATTTTACCGGGGGAGGGGGCATTAGAAGCTGTCACGTCTACTCAGCAGACGGCGCCATTAGGAGAAGGCCAAGCAACCGAACAAACTACCCCACAGCAGCCAGTCCGACCAGGGCCCCTGCGGCGATCCACTAGGATCCGGCAAGTGCCCGAAAGGTACGGGTACCAGTAGCCAAATAAAGGGAAAAGAGGTGTTGTATCTTGTAACCAGCAGGGGGCCACGCTTGTGGGCACTCCAGCGCCACCATTACAGTATAAATAGCCTACCCAAGCAGGGGGGCGTGTCTTGAGTTGTTATGTGATGTACCGGGCAGTCGTCGTCAATAAACCTCTTGCGCATCTGTCGCCTCTTTAATAGGCAGCAACCGTTTTGTCTGGGCATGGCTACGGGAATGCTTAGCGAACTTCAGACGACGACGACAATGCAAGGTGACACCGCACCAGTAGAGAACATGGATCTAACAAATCTAGACAGAACAGAACATGGAATAGCAGGCTCCGTTCGCCACAACGCCGGTGGACCCCAGCGGACGGACGACGACTAGCAGACAGTCCTGACACTACGGCAAGAGAAGCAGCAGGCGCGTGAGTGCAAGCGAGAAACGGACTCAACGGGCAGTACTAACCTGGCCAAACTATGAGAACGACAAGAGGGATACCCAAACTTCCTCCTCTATTTAAGGACGATTACAAAATAGTTATCCGACCCCACCAGGGACTGCCTTTGAAAACTATCAACACGCCGGCCCTCGCAGAAGCAATCGTCAAGGCCTGCGACTACCAAATAACCGGTGAGAAATGTTTGCTCCTATAAACCGCGGCTCCAATATCGCCATACTTTCGACATCGAGTTAGGAGGTTGCGGAGCAGGCACGCCGAGTTCACTCCCTCGCTATCAACGGACGTTCGCATGACGTTAACGTATACGCTGCCACCGGAGAGGAAGCTATCAGAGGAGCCATACACGGACTTCCTCCCCGGACGCCACCGGAGACCATCACGGCAAACATACGTATACTGACTCAAGCCGTCGAACTTATCCAAGCAAGAAAGATTGGAGAAATAAGTAACGCGTTCCTCACTTTCTGCGGCCCGTCGTTACCTCGGGTGGTGTACTACAACGGAGGCGAACTCTTGTGTCATCCTTACCATGCTACCGTTCAGGTGTGCAAAACATGCCATCGAAAAGGGCATCGGACAGATGTCTGTCCCCAGTCCAACCTGCGAGTGTGCCGAATTTGCGGGCTTAGAAACCCAGTGGACGGACACCAGTGTGAGCCCAAGTGTGCATCGTGTGAGTGGGCCCACGTCACCGGGGACCGCAGCTGCCAACGACGCTTCAAGCAACCGAAAAAATCTCATGTCAGAAAGAGCGCTGAGAAGCACAGTGAAGTGCAGAAAAAAGCCAGGCTGGTTCGCATCAGAAGATGAGGAATCGGACTACACAAACAACCATAGGAGCGACCAACACGACCGACAGGGAAGAACGAGATCACCATTTCCGCACCGAGTGAACGCTCGGTCCAGATCAGCGTCACCTCACTCGAGCAGATCCCGCTCTCCAGCACGAGAGCGCATCCAGGGAGGAGAAGGAAGGCAGACGCAACGATCCCCCAGAGAAGCACCGAATGCGGCCTCCGTTCTGACGAATCCACAGGTAAGCTGGGCAGCGGTCGCTTCCTCCACAACCACACCTATCACATAAAATGAGGAATACAAGAAAATAGCTGCCGAAAACTGACAACTTAAGGCAAGTTTGGATAGCACGAAAAATGAACTCGAAAGTCTTAAACGACAAATGGAAAGCATGATGACGCACGGGGCAACCCATGAAACAAACGCACCCGCACAACTGTCCAACACACAGACCAATCCACTATCACAAACGCAGCCTATAGCACAGACCCCTACACCCACCACTCATCTGGAAGAGAAAATAGACAATATGTGCGCACAAATGCAATTATTTTTGCAGAGCTTCACAATCTTAAGTGGTATGTCGACGACTCGCTCAAAGGAGTGACAGCGTTGTAGCAGCCTTAGCCCGAACAACCGAGATCCAAAGGTCATCGTAACCACAGACACAGCACATTTCGAGAGCCCATACTGTGGCTAACTTCACACCTACACAGCAAGAGAATCTCATAATTTGGCAGTGGAACTACATAAAAAAAACATGCTTCACTTACACAATATGTAAAGGCGGCGCTCGTCCCACCTGCCATTATTTGTCTTCAGGAACTGGGGAAAATGCGGATACTTATTGGGGGGGGGGGGGCGGGGGGCTACCGCTTTTACAGCGATTCGGACTACCCTGAAGTGGCAGCATTGGCCCGCAAGGACCTGACAATCACTGTCGCCGTAGCACCTGGCGTAGCAATCCACCACCAAATACTCACCATTTGGCCAGTTAAGAAGGGTCGTCCCAAGTTCCGGATAGCTAAAGTATATAGCCCCCCTAGGGATAAGAGGGCCGATTTGTAATTAATTCTAAGTCATGTATCTACCTTGCTCTCAACGAAAGATCGACTAATCTTTCTCGGAGACTTCAACGTCTGGCACTCCCCATGGGGTTATCAACGCGGCACTGCCAAGGGTTTCAACCTACTACGAGAAACACAGACCCACGAACTCGTACTGGTTCGCAGCCAGGAGTGCCTGGCTGCGAACTCAGACCCATGAACTCGTACCATGAACTCGTTCGTACCATGAACTCGGACCAACGAACTCGTACTGGTTCGCAGCCAGGACACCACGCCGGACCTTACCTTTGTCAACAGTGAGAGGGGGGTCACCTGGTGTAAACTAGACGAAACGCTAGGTAGCGATCACTATGTGTGTCAGTGGTAACACGGCTCAAGTTCCACAGCCCCTAGGTGTGGCCAGGCTCACACATTGGAAAAAGTATCGAGAACGACAACAGGCTGCTTCCTCATTTCCAGCCACGCCCTCAGGTTAAACACCTTTCCTCAAGGAAGCCCACGCTGCCACCACCAGAGAGATCAAGACCACAACGGAAACACCAGCAATAGACAGCCATCTCGCCCACATCTGGGAGGCTCACAGAAGCCTCACCAAGCGCTGGAAACGGCAGTGGCGTAATCGCAAACTTAGGCACCGAATAGTCCTGCTGGCAAACGGAGAGAAAGAGAGAGAGAGATGCAAATGAGAGAAAGACAGGGAGGTTAGGGGGAGATAAAACCTGCGGTTTGCTACCCTGCAGTAGGGTAAGGGAAATGGGAAGTAAAGACGGAAAGAAGAGCGTGACAAAAATAAAAAGGGAGGGAATGGGATCATTATAGTCTTTCTAGTAGGCGACTGCCACGGAAAAAGTTCAACAAAGCCTTGACCGACTTTCGGTGCGACGACAGTTCATGTCGGCATTCCAAGACTGACTGTTCTGAAAGTTGCCTGTCGTCAAGGCGCGCCAACGCGGTCGCTAGTGACAGCCAGTGCGCGCTGTATCGAGGACAGTGGCAAAGTACATGTTCTATGGTCTCCTTGTCGCCGCAGTGACTGCAAGCTGCGCTCTCGTCCATACCGACTCGGAAGGCGAAAGATCTTCAAAGCAAACGAAGCTAACACCTATGCAAAGGAGCTGAATAATAAAAATTGGCGCAGCTTCTGCGACTCTCTCAGAGGCACCCTCAGCACCAAGAAAACCTGGGCCATTCTTTGGTGCATGTTAGATCCAACTAGCACGCGCACCGAGACGTTTAACGTCATGCGACGTCTCATAGGGCTCAGAACAAGAACTACTCGAACACCTAAGACGCACCTACACCGGCGCTGCCCAGACATCCTCACGCGTTATGGGAGAATACCAAGGACAGGATAACTCGAGCTTGGACGCCCCATCACCTTCTCAGAGCTCTACGCAGCGGCACAAACCTTTAAGAAGAACACAGCTCCTGGACCAGACCAAATCACCTACGCAATGCCGCGCAACCTTAGTCACGTAGCCCTACAGCACTTAGTCGACTTCTTCAATGAAAAGGTCTGGCGACCGGACGAAGACTACCGCGAGAATGGAAGGAGGCAGATATCGTGCTTATACCAAAACCGGGAAAGCTCAAACCCATATCACTCACGTCTTGCATGGGCAAGCTCTTTGAACGAGTAATTCTAACCCGACTCGACGCCCACATCGAACGAAACTTCCTCTTCCCTGAATCGATGTTCGGTTTCCGCAGGTAATCTGTTAACAGGACGTATTTCTTCTATTTAGACATGACGTTCTCAGCCCTCCTTCGGGCAGTATGGACAGAATCCTGCTAGCACTCGACGTCCATAAGGCATTTGATAACATCTCACACACTACAATACTAGAGGTACTACGAGATGTCGGGTGTGGAGAAAGAATATTTCATTACGTTCAAGACTTCCTGAGCAGCCGCTCCGCGAAAATAAGACTGGGCTCAGCACGTTCTGTCCTGTATCGCCTAGCAGATAAGGGCACCCCTCAAGGATCCCTATTCTCACCACTTCTCTTTAACATCAGCTCACGTAGAATGGCCTTAGACTTACACAAGAACCGGGAACTTGGCTGCGCCATATATGCCGACGCCATTACGTTATGGGCCTGCAAATGATCCTACGAAAACGGATAGGACACCCTTCAACAGGCCATGAACACTATTGAAAGCTATATAAGGCGAGCAGGCATGAGGTGTGCTCCAGCGAAATTGGAGTACATTCATATTCGACCTAGACATAACCGAGTGACCTGGGCTCCGGATCTGCAGCTCACCTTGGAGGGAGAGCCCATCAAGAGGGCATCCCACCTGCGCGTACTGGGAATGTGCATAGAAGAAACGGGCAGCGTAGACATAGAGCTCTCCAATCCCAGACGCACTATTCGGAGCGCAACAGGGCTTATTACCAGAGATGCACGCCGCGGAGAAGGCATGACCGAAGCAGACACCATGCAACTAATAAACGCCTTCGTCATTCGCGGTCTAACTTATGCCCTGCCTTTGCAAACCACGCGGCGTAACGACATCGAACATGCGGACAAGCTCATAAGAATCGCCTGTAAAGCAGCACTCGGCCTGCCTGAAAGCACAAGCACGATCCGACTGCACGAAGTGGGAAGGATAAACACATTCGAAGAATATGCAGCGGCCCCACTAATGGCGCAGCGTGAACGGCTAACACGACACCTCAGGGACGCTCGGTTTTACAGAGGCTTCACTATCCACTGACACCACAATATTGCGGCGACGAAACAATACTACTGCCATCTGAAATCCGAGAGAGGATCCACGTGGCACAGATCCCCCGTGAAATGCACCCAGTCCAACATGCGGCACGGAGACGCGTGCGAGCAGCCACCTTACTAAGGCGGCGAAGCGATCCAGATACTTACTTTACAGACGCAAGTTCTTGTCACAGGAATACAGGCACCCTCAAAACATTTGTAGCAGTCGTGACTAACCAAGGATGAACAACCTCAGCAGCTTCCATACACACGAAATCAGTTGCAACGGCCGAAGCTGGCCATACGCGCCGCGGAAGCTAAGGGCCAATCAGCCTACATGCTGACGGACTCGCAGGAGGCCTGCCGCCTCTTCCTTAGGGAGGCTTTACCGGGCTGCGTCGTCCGCATCCTCGGAACGGAAGTCACTATGGATCATTGCGTGACCTGGTGCCCGGCGTACACAGGGATAGTTGGGAACGAACTGGCGGACCGCTTGGCTCGAGGCATGACAGGCCGAACCGCGGGCCACACCGCCCAAGCGAACACCTCGACACCCGGTGCGCCAAGAGAAATCCTGGAATTACAACGACTAAGTAGGCGACCCAAAGCCCGTCCTCACCCAGACCTAAACAGGTGGCAAGCAAGGGACTGGCACCGCCTCCAAACAAACACTTTCCCACATTTATACAGGCTACACAAAATGGACCCAAACAAATACAGCAACAAATGCCCGTGGCGTGAAGGAACACCGACATTGGAACACATAACATTCCAGTGCGCGTTAGGCCCGGCGGCTGCCACCTTGCCGCTGCTAGACAACACTCTCTATAATTGGTCGTGGGAGGCGCGGCTCGCAGAATTGGAATTGGGAAACCAACTGGCGATCCCTGACCAGGCCCGCGAGCCGGTGTAACCAGTGGGGCTCTGGAAGAGGGGCTGCACCCACCATAGCCAAACAACCTCTACTACAATAAACGTTTACTCTCTCTCTCTCTCTCCCCTGCTATAAGTGCGCGACTCTAGGATTTCTCTGCTCTGGCGGCGAACCCTTTGTTACCTTTGGAGGCTTCTGCGTGACTCGATCGGCCCAGATGGTCTCCTGGATCCGGATGGATGGATGTTATGAGCGTCCCCTTTGGAAAGAGGCGGTGGGTTGCGCCACCAAGCTCTTGCCATTACACTGCCCAATGTCTTACCTAGGTTAAACAATAACAAAAGAAAAAAAACACTATGAACTTTCACACCCAAATTTTCTGATCCCCTAGTGCGAACTGTGCTTTTGTACGTCTCCGTCTTTTGTCGTTTCCCTACTTTTCTTCCATCAATCCTCCAATCGCCTCTTACTAATGCCTATTGCGGACATGTTTACTTTACCACTGCTCCTGATGAACCCAAGGGCTTCAAGGAGGCCAGTGGTGACTAAATCTACCGCTGGGTAGACGTCTTCACATTCTAGTAAAACATGCTCCATAATTTCACTAGCTTTACCACACCAAGCACATGTTTGTTCTTCCTTCTTATATCTCGCGTTATAGGCACGTGTTCTAAGGCATCCCGATCTCGCTTCGAAAAGTAATGAGCTTCCCTTTGAGTTATCATAAATTGTTTCTTTCCTGATTCCTTTTTTTCCTGTTAACTAGTTACTCATGAATCAAGAAAAAGAAATGGGCATGGGCAGGACATGTAATGAGAAGGGAAGATAACCGATGGTCATTAAGGGTTACGGACTGGATTCCAAGGGAAGGGAAGCGTAGCAGGGGGCGGAAAAAGTTAGGTGGGCGGATGAGATTAAGAAGTTTGCAGGGACTACATGGCCACAATTAGTACATGACCAGCCCATGTCACCCTGCACAGCTTCATTTGTAGTCTTCCCGTGAGCGCCCAATGCGAGGCGACAAACTGACCTTTGGTTCCCGTCGACTCCTGATTGTACCCTTGATTTAAAGCAAACAACCGCCTTTCCAAAAGTAAGTCCTGGAACCATTACACCTTTCCACATACCTCGGAGGACCTCGTACCTATTGTATCCCCATAGCGCCCTGTGCTTCATTATGGCTGAATTTCTCTTCCCCTTCACTGTTATTGTTTTTTCCTGTGTTTCCAAATATCTATTGCCTTCGTTTATCCATATACCAAGGTATTTATATTCTGTTACCTGAGGTATTTCCTGGCCCTGTATCTCCACTGTCTGTTCACTCACACGGACCCTCGAACGAAAAGCGCCCCCTGGAGCGGGAACGGCCTCGGACCGGCTGCGGCTGCCGCATGGATGGATGGGCGTCCCCTTTGGAACGGGGCGGTGAGTTGCGCCACCAAGCTCTTGCTATTGTACTGCCTAATGTGCTACCTAGGTTAAACAAAAAAAAAAAGAAATGAAAACACTATGAACTCCCACAACCAAATGTTTTGATCCCCTATTGCGAACTCTGCTTTTGTACGTCTCCGTTTTTTGTCGTTTCCCTACTTTTCTTCCACCAATCCTTGATCGCCTCTTACAATCGCCGGCTGGCGTGGCGGAGCGCCCCCCCTCAAGGGCGCCCTGGGTACGCTCGGATCACGTGCTTGGCAGCGGGGCGTCACCCGTGGCGCAGGTGCTTTCTCGGAGCACTTTCGCTGCCTCCTTCTGCAACGGACGACGTAGGGCACTTGGAAGTGTTGCTTGCAGGCCTTGTCCGCCGTGAGATGAGGCTCACCGCAGAGGGCGCACTTGGGCGAGCACTTGTGGCCTTCCGCGGGGGACGCGAGTCCGCATCCTCTGCAAATCGTTTTCTCCAGGTCCGGGCACACGTCGGCGCAGTGACCTAGCCTCCCGCAAGCGTAGCAAACGTCCGTCTGTCGTCTGAGAGCGTACAGCTAAGCATGCTGACGCCGCACATTACGTAGTTCGGCACTTTGAGTCCGTCGGAAAGAACAACAATCGTGGTGGTGTCCTTGATGCGCTTCATTTCGAGGGCCTTGGGATTCCTTGGCTGGACGATCATGTCGCGTAGCTGGTTGTTTCGAGGTCGATGCCTCGCACGGCCCGCTTGCACGTTTTATTCGGCGCCGCCAGATACGAGTTGACTTCGTACCGGGTGGACCCCACGAGTAGGAGCTTTCACCCTCGCGTAAGCGCGGGCGTTTTTCCTCGTCGGCGTACTCACGACAAAAATGTTTTGGACCACGTTAGCGCAGACGATGTCCCCCTCCGTTTCGGCTGGGGCGAGCGGAGCCGCCATGGCCAGGGCCTCTGTCACCTTGATGTGGCTGATCCTCCTGACGTTCATCCCGCCTCTGGGGCGGACGATGATCTTACAGTGCTTCCTCGGCAGGCGGAGGAGCCTCGACGCCGCGGCGAGGCGTTTCTTGACACCGCCGGCGGCGGGGGTGGGGGACCCGTCATGGCCATTGCCACGTTGTGTCGAAGTTTCCTGGCCGCTGACGCCGGGCTGGCTTTCTGACACGCGCTTAGAAATGGCCGTGGTCCATCTGGACTGCAGGCACTCCTCGGCGGTGATGTCCTCCCCCTCGACCGTAACTTGCGTGGACATTCTTGGGAGTAGTGCGCCCACGGCGGCGTGCGAGAGCTAGGCCTCAACGCGCCTTCTCCGAGAAAGTAGGCCTAGCCGATTAGGCCTAGCAAACATGCTGCAGGGTCGGGGTAAAGAGTCCCGATAAATAGTAAACTGACCACCCACCGGAAAAAAACTTGGTGTCGGCGTGGTCCTCTAGACGAATTCCGTCGAATGGTGTGAAAATTCGCTGAAGATGAGGCGTTTTTCCGATCAAGAACATTTACAGAAGCGGGAGCCGAAGTTTATTTCGAGCACTGACACATTTATTAACACGGGCCGACTGGGCAAAAACTAAGCGACTGTACATGCGCAGCAGGAGGTATACTCATGATATGTCGAACCCCACCTAGAATACATCAGTGTGTCATCACGTGGAATAAACCAGTGCGTCATAAAAAAACCAAAAACAAATAAATCCAATAGAACACTTCCGCATCAAACTTAAGAACAAACTACCGTCACACACTTCCTTGCAAATATCTCAACTCTTTATTACTAAGGGCGACAGATCGCTTGCTAAAACACCTTTCCCCATCCCGATCAATATGGACGGCTTCCATAAGCATCTTTGTGGTTTGGTCCCTATGGCAGATCAAACAGTTTTTACAGTGAAGCTGTATATGGCTAGCGGATTCGGCCGTCCGTCTGTCGCCTGTACACCGAAAACTTTCCCGGTACAACCCCATGCGCATGCGCGAAAATAAAAAAAAAGATTGAGACGCGTACGACTGGCGGCGCCAATAGTGACGTCGTTGCTCTCCGTCGCAGCCGAGCGCAGCAATTGCTCTTAGGCTTCGAAATGGGTAGAAACCGTGTCATACGTCCTTCTGAGGAGCAGGCAGCTTTCGATCAGCAACGCCGCAAGCAGAACCGGGAGCGAGCTCGTCTACGTGGTGCCGATGCAGCAGCCCGGGCACAAGAACAGGCTCGTGCAGCTGAGCGCAAGCCGCAACAGCGTATCGAGGTTCCGGCAGCCTACTAAGCCTACCAAGTCGTCGTTTAATGAACCATTGGGATTAACCCAGTGATAAACACCGAAGCTGCACGTTTCAGATTCGCTGGTCAACCATCTGTACAGAGTGCTTGGGCGGTGCTTTTTTTGCGCTATCGGTCGGCACCCACACTCTCTACGATGCAAAGGCTAAGTCTCCGTACATTTAAATCATGATAAGTGCACCTTTAATCTAGTGTTCACACAGCGACCGCTCCGGCCCACATAACCCTTCCCGCATGACAGTGGCAACCTGTACACAACGGCAGATCTCCATCCAACGTATCTTTTGAACTTCTCGGAACAGGAACTGCATTCCTTGCCATGGCCCAATATTGTTTGTGCAAACGGAAACAAATTGCTGCAAGTTTCTTGCGAGCGGACATGACCACACGCACCCCATACCTGCTATAGCGACGTTCTTTAAGGTATGTTTTATTCGCTATCGCATAAACAACTTATGAAGAGTGTCAGGTCTTGTGTGGTTGATGATAATGACGAAGCCAAATTTGTTAGTAATTGCGGAACGTATGTGGAAAAATTTTTTTAGAATTGTTGTCGTTTTATTTACGCTCTATGTTTAATGGAAAGAGAGCACGTTGTTAGAGAAGTTGGAAATTTCTATAGGGTCGAGAGTGGCCCTAGCGTTAATAAGCCCTATTTTTTAGTCGAGTTGATAATTGTGTGGCCAGCAAGTAAAGAACAGCAAAATTTTAAACTGCGTGAGGCAGACAGTACATAAATAGAAACATAGACGCACACACAAAGCGCAGAGAAATACGCTGAAGTAAGGCATGTTGTTGGGGTAGTCAGTTCATAGATTCAGAAAAAATTTAATCGGCGCAATATGTCCTATCTTTCTAGCGGAGTTAAAAATTTCGCTGAATCTATGAACAGACTAGCCCAACAACATGCCTTACTTCAATAATTTAGGAAGTTTGGCCTTTAATGTCTTTAGGTACGTTGATGATTTCTTGCTCATCAAGGAAAGAGAGAATATAAATGGTACAGTAGCTTGTATTTTAAGAATTTTAAACGAATGCGGTAAAGCTTTAATTTTCACTCCTCCTATTCAAAACAAGAAAAAAGAGAAAGTGCCTCACTCTGCCTTTAATCTGCGATCAGGAAATCTTGTATTCGCAAGATGCAGTCGTGTTTCGAAAACCAATTGGCCAGGCTGGCTTCAGCTGGGTTCCCTGGTTCACTTGTAGCTGGGATTGCGGAAAGCCTCTTGCAAAAAATGAAGAGAAGGGCTGTGAGTGCTGGGGCAGAGGTCCCTCAAGAAGAGGTGAGACCGGTGGCCGTGCCGCATGTGTACAACTTGGCCCACAATTTGAAAAAGGTAGCAAACAGGCACGGTGTTCCGCTCGTTTTTACAGCCCCTGGAAAGCGCGGAGGCCTTTGCTCTCGGATAGAACAAGGAAAGGAAAAAGAAAGAGGCTGTGGAACCAAGCATGCGCGACAGTTCATGAAATGTGCCGTAGGGGTAGTCTATAAAATTCCCCTCCCATGTAGTTGTTCCTATGTAGGACAGACTGGACGCTGTGTGATTGAATGAATCAGGGAACATGAACGAAACGTTGAGCAAAATAAAGAAGGCCCTAATATACCTAAGCATATAAGAAAATGCCCCTGGCGTTCTTGTGAGGCATAATTTTCAGACGCGCAGATTCTTGTCAGAAGCAAAAACACGAAAGCTAGGCAAATAATGGAAACATTTTATATCAGTAAGAAAGGTAGCTTGTGTGTTAGTGAAACGTCGTTATCAATGTATAAGTCAGAGAAAAAGTTTGTTGAAAGACCTTTTTCCTACCGCACTTGATGCTTGAGTGTGCTTGTTTCGCAGGCGCTGACTGAGGGTATATATGTACATGTCTTCTGTAAAAATAGTTGCGAGTGGCGCTCTGGACCGTTGTCTTTTCTTGTGTGCTGTGTGTTGTTTTTTGGCGCGTTAAAAATAGGTATAGTTTAAGTTGCTTGGCATGCTCAATAATTTTGCACATTGCCCCTTCACCACAATCCATTAGTGTAACTCAAGGAGCAGCATTTTCAGCAAAATTATATTTCCCAAGTGGTCGTCCTAATTTCAACAATTTTCAGTTAGCAACGTCGAAACGGTACTCCCTTCTAAGAATATGCGCACTTACCGATTCCGACAATAGATTAACGACATTTCGCTGGCTGACACCTAAGACAGCGAAGAAGTGTACATTTTGGGGGAACCCTGAAAATAACTGCGGCACGGAAAACTTCGCTGCAAATTACCGCACTTTAAGGAATGAACTTTATGAATGAATCAATCAAGCTTCAGAGCTTAGATATGTTGAATGGCTGATGGTAAACACAGAAGAGCTTGCGTATACTTGTGCAATGTTACAATAATAATTGTTTTATTGCCTGCTTAAAACAAATGTTATAACGTTTAACTCGCCTCTCGAAGGAGCCGTCCAGAAATTCCGACGGAAAACTTGCCGCTAAATTTCTCTCTATGTGTACTTTATTCCTACGAAGTCAGATCGCACTACGCGAGATAATGAACGAACGGGAAATGGTTTAGTACCTAGGAAAGGGCATCGAAACCAATCCCAATTAGTCCCCTCACTGTCATTTTCTGCGGCGTGCCCGAAGCACATACCACCTAATATCGCCCAACCACTTTCCATTTTTTGTTCGTACTGAATACCTTTACTTTTATATCCAAGCTGACTGCATTCACGCAGAAAAACTGAAAACAATGATTGAGTTGGCCATTTTGTCGTGATTTTTGTGTTATGCTAAGTTAATAGACCATAGTGTGGTTATAGCTGCATGATTCTTGATTCTTGAAGAAGGAACGAGTCTTGCAAACATTAGAATTTGCTCAGCACTAACGTAGCGTAAGTACTGTGTAACTATGACCATGTGGCTGCAACTGGAGCGTCCGTTGCGTTGTCGCTACTGAAAAAATGCAATTATTTACGGAATAAGGAAATGCAATCACAAGCTCTATATTATCAATGTTTCGTTCGCGCAAGCTCTTGAACCTGTATTTGTCTATGGCACGTTATCAGTTATGATGAGTAAGTTTTGTGGGGCCGGGTAAAGCCTCGCATAGTGTGCTAGAAGCTCTCTGGGCCGCTCGGATGACGTGGGCCAATTGTTTGAAGCAAATTGCCCATAATGAACAAGACGAAACGATCTTGTTTATGATATAGATTAAAGAACTACTATAACATAGCTGTGCTTCTTTGCGTTAATGTACCTTCGTCGATATACATTTGGCACGAGCAGCTTTGTAACGAGGTCGTTCGTATGTCATTCCAAATACAGCAACATGTTTATGGCCAGGCTTGCTGGCAGGGTTCTACATAAAGGTAATTTTCGTGGGAGGCTCAGGAAAGTTACAGAAGTCGCTGACTACTTACAGACCCTTCTTCACTTAATGATGCATTCAGCCACTGTAATACAAAAATAAGCAAAAGAGACACTGCAGCAAGGTTAGTAGAGAAACTCTCTGCAAATCGAGATACATATGACATATTAAGGATTAAACGAAGCTGATCATGCCTCGTCGTTAGGTGTTCAATCTGGGAACAGGACAAGCAACTTGCCATGGTGCTTCGGAATAAAGTTTTCAGGAGCTCCACGCAAGGTTTGAGACACCTGGAAAGCAAAACTAGGAAAAAAAAGCGCCAAGAGCCATCACTAGCCGTGATCTCGTAGAATTCCTGCGACATTTTTTTTAAGGAGTCAGGTACACGTTCCAGTCATTTCTTTGGCTCATTACAAAATGGGAACGTCATCAAGGGACTGCAAGGTGGGCTTCCCGGCAGTGTCGTTATGAGCGAGATCTGTCCAGCTATTCTCGTTTCTCGAAGAGCATCAGGCCCAGGGCGAAGTGGCTGCGCTATTCGAAAACTGCACTCTCAGTTTTTACTTCACCCTCATCGTTCTGCTAGAATTGTGCACTTGTGGAAACATATGATAAAGAAATAAAGAAATAAAGACGAAGTGGACGTAAAACACGTTCCAACTAATATATATTTCGTATCATACCGTGCTGCAATATGTGACACGTTAAAGTAAAGCAAGTTCAACAACCTCCAGTGAGCATAATATTTTCATTCAGCCTTTTACATGATGGAGATTCAGGGAATTTTGAGGACTTTTTTCAATAGATCTGCCAACATTCTGAAAAATGCGTTCTAAGGCATCAGTCAAACTGTGCTTAACTGCTGGGTGTTTATTAATGCGATTAGCATTCACTTCAAGCACTTTTCGGTGTATCCATAGGTATCTAACCTTTTTCAAGTCTACTTGAGCCAACGGGTATGTGCCCGAATAGACAACTTGTGCCATTGGGTAGGACAACAGGCACGAAGTGTAGCAATCGCAAACATAAGATTGGAGAAGTCAGCTACAGGGAAGCGAATAAGTTGGCATCAAAAGCAGCCGAGTGTGGAGAAAGAAGTGAACAGAATTTTCTTTGCAGCAGAAAAGCAATTTCGCGACCATGTAATGCTGACTGTTTGGTTTTAACTTCCAAAGAAATGACGGCGACATTAGAAGGAAATGCGAATGGATTGCAACTTGAATTTTCTTCTCGTTTGACAAATCGATCCATTATACCAATGCCGTCGAACGATTTTAGACAGATTTCTATGGAAGAATTGGCCAAGGTTGTGGAACGTCTCCATGATTCAGCTCCTGGTTCCGACAGTCTGACCTCTAGCACGTTGAAATATTCAGGGAGTCTCCTGATGATCTTTAAAATGTCGTGAATCACTCTGTAATATTATTGTAGATTCCATATACGTTCTAGGTCACTAAAATAATTACAATTATTAAAGTCGGGGTGAGCGACCGACCAATAGCGCTGACCTCAGACTTGGTTAAATTATTTGAAATAATATTGAATGCCCGCCTTGTGAATTATGTTGAGGACAAAGATTTCCTCAGACCATGCCAAATTGGATTCACACCAGGATACTCAATTTGGTATGCCTATGTGAATTTAGAAGGCCGAATAAAATTGGAACGGCGCGAAAGGCACGTTGTTGCTCTTGTTACCATAGATACTTCGAAAGTTTACGGTAGTGTGGGCCTAAAATTTTGCTACTTCGACTAAGAAATCTGGAAAAAATCTAAACGGGAAGGAATATTACTGCTATTTAGGAGGCTCCTCGTCGAGTACATACAAGAAGTCACGCGGAGTTCCTTAAATAGCTGTTACGTCACCTATAGTATTCGATATTTTAATCAGTTTCATTCCATGCTATAATGATGTATATACGCATGTATACGCAGACAACATAGTGTTCTTCACGCACTATATAACCGCTTGCAGGCATATTCGTGTGCCATTGAAAGATGGTTGGAAAATATTCGGCTGTTCATAAGTGCTAAGCGTTCAGTCTTAGTTTTTTCCTGTGGACAATGCGGGGAACGCATCACTTAGTTACCGCCTCTAAAATCCACAAGTAGACTCAGTCAAATATTTGGGTGTAATTTATGACGTCTTCCTTACCTGGCGTGGCCACGTTAATTATATAGCTAAAAAAGGGAGTGGGAGTGGTTGGAATGTTACGAAAACTGCGCAACAATCGATCAGGAATAAGAAGAGACCTGTCTTTCATGATATACAAAATTTAGATATACGCCATACGCCATATTTAGAATTTGATATACGCCATATTTTAGGATTTGGGTGTGTGCTATATTCTGGTACAACAGCTTATAAATTTCGGCTTCTTGTCCCGTTGGAACGGGAGACTCTCCGGCTATTCTATGGATGACCAAAATTTGTTGCCAATAACGGGCTGCACCAAGAAGTACGGTCACCATCTCGCTTAAGGAGATATCGTTCGCTAACTGTGCAGACATTCTTAAATATGTACGAAGCACGAATCATAAGATTAGAAACCATTTTTATTTCCCAGCCGGCAATATTTTTTGGAGTTATTTGGCCGACATTTTATACAGTACATGTAGTCTATGTACATAACCTGATTGATCCTTTGGATGTACGCATCAGTAAGAAACCAAGTCTTGGCGGTGTGCGAGAATCACTAGAGGTAATTTTTGATTATATCTATCCACGCAAGAAAACTCGGGTGTTGGAATTTTCTCCCGTGCTCTTGAATTGCCTTTTTCCCTTAACATTCCCCGATTTTATACCAGTATTCTTTGCTGAATTCATGGCAGTAATATTAGGCCTGAGAAAAGTATGTCCACCGCCTTCATCCGCAGTCATAATAAAATATTCATTATCATGTTCATCACTCACTGACAATAGTGAATATTACATCTCACATACATTTCATTCTCTTCTGCCTGCCAATTAAAATTAATAACAATTGTCTGAGTACCTGGACATAAGGGATTATTATGAATGAAGTGGCAGATAGCTTGGCGAGAGCGGGCCTCAGGGATTTATTCTCTCAGTACTTTCAATGTTAACATACACCACTTTTCATTCATCCTTCAACATATGACATCTATTAATTATACGACGCTGACAGATAAAGCGAGACTTCTATACCGGTTGTGGTTGGGAGTGGCTTTCATGAAGGCTCACACTACATTGATTGCAACGACCGACAGTCCTGCGTGCGAAATCTGCGGTGGCGAAGAGAACATCGAACATTTATTGTGCCACTGTCATCGATTTCAGTCGGAAGGACAAACACTTATCTATCGCATTGCGACGACTGGACGACCGGCCGTTGTACGTGCAGGCGGTACTTGCAGACCGTTCCCACCGCTTGTCGGCCCACAAAGTTGTGAAATTACTTTTTTCTTTATTGAGGGCAACTGGCCTGTGTTAACGCCTTTGATTTGGTGAAGCCTCCTGCGCGTGCGCGAACTCCGCGCGTCTTTCCTTCCCCCCACTCCTCTCTTTATCTCATCTTTCGATGCCCCCTTTCCCATCCCCCAGTGCCTTCTCTCTTTCTTTCCTGCTCTCTTCCTGAAGCCTGATGTTAACGTAACCGGATAAACACGCGCCAGATATTTTTAATGCAATTAGCATTATTCCCTTACTTCAACAGTTTTGAGCCTCCCTGCCTACCTGCCTATCTTTCTACCTGCCTGCCTATCTATCTATCTATCTATCTATCTATCTATCTATCTATCTATCTATCTATCTATCTATCTATCTATCTATCTATCTATCTATCTATCTATCTATCTATCTAATCTTACGATGACCCGGTGGCACAAGTTGCTTGCCAAGTTGTGCTCGTACAAGGTGCTCGTGGTCGTGATGCCGCCGTGGTAGACCAATTTACGTCATTCCAGCTTCGTGATCTGACTCTCATCATGCCGTCGTCGTCACACCATCGTCGTCATACATTCGTCATGCATTCGTTGTCACACCGCCGTCGTGATGCCGTCGTGACAGTCGTGGTCATCATCGTCGTCACTTCAGCTTCATCGTCCGACTCTCGCCAGGCCGTCTTCTTCACGCTATCATTGTCATACAGTCTTCGTGTTACAGTCGTGGTCGCGCCATTGTCGTCATGCACTTGTCATCTGGTTGTCCTCATACCCTTGTCATGCCATCGTCATCATTGTGTCATTGTCACACAGTCGTCATACTACAGTCGTCATCAGGCATTGGCTGTCATACAGTCGGTGGTTGTCATCGTGGTCACTCTAAATTCCCCTTCCGACTCTCGTCATGCCGTCGTCGTCATACCATCGGCATGCATTCTTTGGTACACCACCACCGTGATGCCGTCGTGGTAGTTCCGTAGTTGTTACTCCAGCTTCGTCATCCGACATTCGTCATGCCGTCGTCGTCATGCCATCGGCATGCATTCTTTGGTACACCACCGCCGTGATGCCGTCGTGGTCGTTCCGCAGTTGTTACTCCAGCTTCGTCATCCGACTCTCGTCATGCCCTCGTCGTCATGCCATCGGCATGCATTCTTTGGTACACCACCGCCGTGATGCCATCGTGGTCGTTCCATAGTTGTTACTCCAGCTTCATCATCCGACTCTGGTCATGCCGTCGTCGTCACGCCATCGTCGTCACATAGTAGTTATTACACTATTGTCGCTATGCCGTCGTCGTCACGTTGTCGTTTTACGAACGTCACCACTTCAGTAATGTCATCTCATTGCCCTCGTGTCGTCGTGGCCGTACCACCTTCGTCAACCCATCGAGTCATTCCTTTTTTATCATTCTATCGTCATCGTGCCGTAGCCAATCGATGGTGATTATGCCGCCGTTGTCATGTCATCGTCGCCATTGCATCATCGTCAGACAGTCGTTATAATGCAATCTTTGGCATACCGTCATTGTCATGCCGTCGTTGTAGTGCCATCATGACCATTTCAGTTTTGTCATCCGGTTGTCATTGTTATTGTCAATGTAATGCCATTGTCGCTATGTACTCGTCATCATCTCATTGTCCTCCTGTCGTCATCGTCAGACTGTCGTCATTATGCCATATTTATCGGTTAAAGTGCCCGTCACCAGCATTGTCCTCCTGTCGTCATCGTCACACTGTCGTCTTTATGCCGTATTTATCGGTTAAAGTGCCCGTCACCAGGCCACATAGCAAATTTCGGTTATACGCTGGAAGTTACGTGCCCTCTAGGGAGCGTTCTACCGCAAGAATTTTTTCAAATTCGTTCATTAATAGCCGAGATAGAAATATTTCAGTGCCGCGAACCAGTTATTTCAGGAGGCGAGCGTCATCGCCAACATAGACATCCTCTCCACTTGCCCCCCTCTAGCCTCCGTAAGTGAAATTCCTTCCGTGCGTTATCCCATACCGGAGCTGGAGGACCACCTGAGGCATACATCACGGGCTCCACTGCTTCTTCTGTTTTTCTTTCTTCCTTCTTTCTTTCTTTCTCTTCTGCGTGGCACACCTGTGCTGACGGTTTCGCGCGCGAACTGTTGCGCGTTTGCTCGTTTCGCGTAGCGCATGATGGTGCGCGTGCATTGCACGAAAAGGAGAGTCGCAGCTATTGCATGAGAACACCTGACTAGCGGTATAAGTCAGTGCTACACGAACACTCAGGCAGATGCAAGTGGATCACAGAGCATGATCTCGCGCTTGATCACGGTAGAAACTGACGTAGTTTCACTCTTCGCGCGTGCGACTGCATGATATGGGAAAAAGCAGACGAAACGGAAGTACATCTCTCTTGCTGCGGTACGAAGTAAAATAACGACACGCAGATTTTCGGTTTGCAGGTTTTGTTATTTCTCTAAACGTTAATTAGTCAACTGAAGCAACAGATCAAAGAAATAACTACTGTTGCCTTGAATAATTTTCAATGTCACGTGCCACTGTCAGTGACGTCACAGCACGGCGGATTACGTAGGTGCACTTAGGCGATTGACGTATAGCAAACTTGAACCTTACCTTGCTTATTCGAGCTATAGGAACTGTCGTAAACAAAGCGGGAGATATTTAGGTCCGCGCGCCATTATTCAACTATAGCGCTACGCCATTTCGTTTGCTACCGACAGCTTCCCCGATGACCGCACTTCTAAGGTAGCGAGCGCAGGATAACCGTGAACTCATGCAGAACTTTCCTTGCACAAAGTCAAATCAAAGGGCGGGGTGCAAGTGCCACGTGCAGAACTGTAAAATTGAGGACCACAGTGCTGCACTACCTGAATTAGCGCACAAAGTGCAGCCAAATTAAAGGGACGACTGGTCTCTCTATAAAAGCAGAAGACCAAGGCTAATATAATACAAAGATTCTACTCCAATGCTTGTCCTCTTCGGTTTGCGTCTGTTGTCGGGGGTAGCAGCGCTCGGCCCAAGTTATCCTTGGGGAAGGCCGACCGCGAATGACCGATGACAAGAAAGGAATAAAATGGAGCGAAAGGTTCCGTGAGGAAATGCATTGAAAACAATAGCGTGGTAAATGTCTAAACTCAGGAGGACTCTCAGAAGACAACTTTCAAAACAATAGCTTTATATAGCCACTTCGTCCATTTTGGATGGCCGTCGGCGGATCTCGCACGATAAAATAAGAGGATGAGAGTAAAGAGGGTAGAGAGAAAGCGCAGGTGCGGAGGTGTTAGAGAGCAAGGCATCTGATTGGTAGACGAGCGTGCAGGTGACGGCACGCACGAGGAGGAGGTGAGGATGTCACAACGTCATGGCTTTTTAAGAGGGCTTGATTGAGGGCTTCTCTTATGCCATATACCAATGTGTCATTGGCCCTGCATCGTAAAGCTGGCTGCAAACTCTGAAGGGCTGCCTTGGAGTCATCTAAAACTACGTATAATTTCGAGGTCGTGCTTGCTCAATATAATTTAAACCTGAACGTAAAGCGGAAAGTTCTGTGGTCGTATACGTCGTCATGTGGGACACTTTTAATTTGATTGTCACTATGTATAGGCCGGGATGAGAGCAGCACCAGTGGAGCGGCTGCCGAAGACACTTGGCATTCAGAAGGGAAGTGCCTCGACTGTGCGTGAAGTTCTTAAGTGACGTGGATTTAGCTTTTGAATGGCAATGTTCAGAAGACCAACTTCATGGCGTTGTCTCGAAGAGGAAGGGGAGGACATCGTGCGTTGGATTGCTCAGTCGCTGAGCGCTTGTGCCTCGTTCATCCTAGTAGTGCGCGGCGTCTTCTTGGCCTGTCTCGCGCTTCGCATTGAATGACGACACGCTCACAACATACCTATGGATTCTAGGTTTCTCAAACTCTGCAGAAACGGGGCGCCCGGGTAGGGAAGTTGCTGGAACGTTGCGCAAGAGTCACCTGCCGACAAAACTGATCTTCTCCTTCTTCTCTTCATCCTAAAAATACCCGTAATCTTTTTTTTTCCTTTAAACGACCGCCCTGCAGCTATCGCGGAAAGGGAAGATCAAAACGAGCCTGCTCTCTACTTTAGTTCACGACCGTCATAGATTTTCGTTAAAAAAGTTTCGACTGCTGGTTGTGCACCGTAGTGACAAAAGAGCTCGTACGGGGTTCCGAAACGTCTTTTGGTTTACACACTGACTGGAGAGGTGGCCGCAATAATCCCTTCCCATGGTACTCTTGTACCACAGCCCATTTAAACCTTCGTTACAGCTAACTCTGACTTTCACCGTTGGATCTGGCACATCGACTTCAGACACCCGTCACGTGACCCCGGCTGGTGCAAGTGCATTCATTCGCAATTTAGGGCAAGAAATCCTCGGGTTATAATTTTCTTTTTTCTTTTTTAAATATCGGGCGAGCCACCTTAAAGCCATTTGCTTTCAGTCGCCTTCCTGTCCTCCAAAGCTACGCGCCCCTGCATACTACGGCGCACCATCTTCCTCTCATCGCACGAGGACGAATCGCCGGCACATGATGGCGTGGATCGCAAGCGAGAGTCGGCTGAAAGAGGTACAACTATAAAATGAATCTGGGTGTCTGCGTGCCAGACGGTGGGACGTGCATGTGGTCCTTGAGCTTGGTAATGCATGGTGCAAATGAGTATCAATAGCGAAAGAAAGCACGTGTCAAACAAGTGGGAATATCTTGGATTTAGTTATTCTTTATTAATGAATACTGCGACCCCAACGTGGGGTATTCAGCAGAGTGGAGTAACAATTGTTGGCTTTTGCAAATTGGCAAACAACTGGAACAATAAAACAAATACAGGAAGTACATATTATGGCAATTAAGCAAAATTCTTCGCTGGAACCAAGCACAAGAGCGTATGATAAGCTTAGCACGACATGCAGGACAAATCGCTGCTGGAAGTGTGCAACAAAAAGGTCTAAGGATGGTTGTGAAACGACTTCATAGGTAAGTTTATTCCATTCAGTTATCGTCTTAGGAAAAAAAAACGAATACTTAAAGGTGTTATTCCGCGTGGAGATAGGAGTTTCTCAAGGTGTGTTTCTACCTTGTGGCATATCCTGTAGACTAACTATCTGCGATATGTCTACCATATATTAACAGTTAACAAAGTGAAAAAAAAATCAATCTCGAAAAGACAATTTCATTGCGTTAGCGCTGGGAGGTTGGCTTTTGGTAATAAAGGTAGGATCGATGTTCGCCCGAAGCTGTTATAAATAAATCTTACCGCGCCATTTTTTTTTTCAATTTGGCTACCATGTTTATGAGTGTAAGGGTGCCAAATTATAGAGGCGTAATCTAATGTTGGTTGAACAATTGCCTTAAACGTAATAAGGCGAACAGCGGGCGTAGAAAGCTCGAGAGCTTGCCTTCTAGAGAAGAGCTTATAGTTAGATGAGCTAATTACAACGTTTTTGTGTTTCGTCCAGCTAAGGTTATGCGAAATCTAAAAATCAATATACTTGTACTGTTCCACTTCCGACAGAATAAAACGGTACAAGCTGAATACGTGAGAGGAAGAAGGCTACGTTTAGCGGAAATTTTAATGACAACGGTCTTTCCAAAATTGACAGAGATTTGCCATTTATCACACCGACGTACAGCCCTTTGAAGTGCGTCGTTCAAATGAACTTGTTCTAGCTGACTTCCGATTCCAGAGTAAAGGATGCAGTCATCTGCATATAACTTGACTTTTACAGGTATGTAATGTATTATATCTATTATGAATAAAAGAAACAAAACGGACCCGAGAACAGAGCCGTGAGGGCCACCAGAGTCAACTGGAGCTGTGTGACTAGGTGGTATTCGTCTTCTATTTTTCTCTGCTATGGACATTTTCATCTTTTCCAGATTGAGTTTAACGAGGACCTCCCGCGAGTCTGGTCACATCGCTCAGTGCCAATTTTAGGAGTGAACCTATACCACGCACTCATCATCACATTTTTAAACTAGTTCTTGCGAAAAAATATTCATAAATATTTTTGAGAAATGATGAGCGCTTATTCTCAGAAACGCTTACGATGTTTTTAGGTATCTTGAGCGCACATTTCTTTTCACATGTGCCGAAACCTGTAACATTTAACCCTGTTAAATACACAGGTATAAAAGCACAGACATATTTGTAAACATGTAACGCATTTCGTTTTGTTAACTTTCTCGGTGACCAACGTATTATCAGTGCCCTAATCCATTCATTTTCAATCTTTGTACATTGCGACACTTGCCTATATACTACGCTAGAACTCACTTTTATGAGGGATTTTAACCTAAGAGGAGTCAAGGGCCTCTCGAATGTTGAACCCAGGTATGTTGTGACATAGAGGATCGGATACGAACGCAGATATAATACCAACGAAAGGCACAACGTCGTACGCGTGTGCGCTTCGTTCGTGTTGAGTGTTTTTGTGCACAGCTGTCACTCGATGAGGACATCCTCTTCTCTTACATAGGTTACTTTAGCATACTCGCGTCCTGGTAAGCACATGCAAGCCCGTCAAAGAGACAGAGAGAAAGAGATAGAGAGAGGGAGGGAGGGGAAGAGAGAAAGAGAAGACAGGAGAGGCAGGGAGGTTAACCAGACGCACGTCCTGTTCGCTACCCTGCACTGAGCGAACGGGGTATGGGGATGAAGAGAGAGAGAGAGAGAGAGCACAGTTTCGCGCACCGTGGAAGGTTCGCACCGAGTCTACACTTGGTTCCCAAGACCGGTGGACTTGAAGTATTTCAAGAGCGCTTTCGTGGCTTTCTGTGCCATCCACGCGTACTGCCAGGGTCCAAGGATCTTGATTACGGAAAATGGTCTAGAGTCCAGCTGATTCAGTGCTGTCCGGAGAACTTCGCGCTCGACGTCATATTGGGGACGGATACGTAGGATGTGGTCAATCGTTTCTGTGGTTCCGCAAGAGTCACACATGGGTGTATCCCCCATTCCAATGCGGAACGAGTAGGCCTTCGTAAATGCCACCCCGAGCCACAGGCGGCCCACTACTGTCGTCTTAGAGCGGGAAATGTTCGACGGCACTTGTAGCTTTAAGGATGGATCCAGCCTATGAAGATGAAACTTCGGGAGGTTGTGACAAGACCAGTATTTTGTTGTCATAGCTTTAGCCACAATATGAAGCTTTCTTGCAGCGCCGGTTCTTGATAAGGGGATTGGAACTGGTCGGACATCCAGATGGACAGACCGGGTGACTTCGTCGGCGAGGTCATTACCAGCAATGCCGGTATGTCCAGATAGCCACTGAAATATAATTTCATGCCCACTAGCGATAGCTTGGTGGTGATCTTTTGTTTCATATATCAGCTGTTCATAAGTCCTATGATATATGGAAAAATGCAGACTCTGAAGTGATGCCTCAGAGTGGCAAAAAATAACTCATTTCTGAGGCATCTCTTGCAGGAGATATTTGACAGCAGCACGCAGGGCAGCAAGCTTTGCCGCTGTTGATGTCACATGGGACAGCTTGAATTTGATGGTGGTTTTCGTAGCCGGAATGACAACGGCACATGAAGAGCTGGTAAGTGAGACCGAACCATCAGTATAGATGTGTATTGGGTCCCCGTATGTCTCATTGAATGTTACTCTAAAGATGTATCTATCTCTGAAGAAATAGCTTCCACTTTTCGCAATTATCGTGCATGCTGACTATGCGTTTGCGTTGCACTCATCTCGAGTCAGCAGATGACCTGTGATTAAAAAAAGAAAATAGAAAAAGCATTAAAATAAAACAGCAGGTTTTCGGCCGAGGTTTCGCCATGAGCAGTCAGGACCAGTAAAGTACTATTAGGCATTCGCAGAAGAAAAAGAAAAACTTAGGCATGAGAAAACTATGAGACGTATCCATGCTACTGTTGTCCTTGGTTTACTATAGCCTTTCACTTTAACACACTGTAAATTTTTTTTACTGCAAAGCTGTATATGGGGGCTAGCTGATTCGTCCGCCTGTACGTCTGTCGCCTGTGCGCATGCCCCTCCCCCCCCCCCCCAAAAAAAAAGAGAGAGGCCGCGATTGGCTGCGCCAGTAGTGAAGTCGTTGCTATCCGTCGCAGCTGAGCGGGCGCGCAGCAGTTTCTCTCCGGCTCCGAAATGGGTAGGCCACGCGTCATACGTACTCCTGAGGAGCAGGCAGCTTTGGATCAGCCAGACCGCGAGCAGAACCAGGAACGAGCTCGCCTACGCCGTGCCGACGGTGAAGACCGGGCACAAGAAGAGGCTCGTGCAGCCTAGCGCAAGCAGCAACTGCGTACCGAAGATCCGGCAGCCTACCAAGCCGTCGTTTAATGAACCATTGGGATTAAGGCAGCGATAAACACCGGGGCCGTACGTTTCTGCTTCGCTGGTTAACCATCTGTACGGAGTGCTTGGGCGGTGATTCTTTTCTTTCATATTAACATTGTTCTGGAGAGGCCGAGATAGTGGAACGGTCACGAGCAGTGGTGCTGTTGTTTATGCTGCGGCTACGAACTTAGGCTTCCTCTATGTCCCCGCGGCGCCATGATATCGAAAGAATGAACGCGGCGAGCAGCTACAGTCGACCTGG